>NC_092046.1:42109874-42230827 GCF_003086295.3 Arachis hypogaea | reverse complement strand
AACCAACTTAAGTACTAAACAGAAGCCATAAAAGGGGTAGGTATTCTAAATCTGCCTAACTTACTCAAGTTCAAGCTTAACCTAACATCAACCATTTCCTCCGTTTTCTCCATCCTTTCATCATTCAGAATGTAACAGAAACAAGCAACCAAACAAGTTCACGCACAAGTAATGATCAAATAGTACAAATAACAAGTATAACAAATAGCAGGTAATATATATCAATTAGGCATACCCAAAAAAATGCATAGCAATCAATACAAACAAATGCATATGATGCATGCCTGTCCTATGGCTGATGGGGCCCATCTGTCGGTTATCCAGCCAACCCGACAAGTCCGAAAACCTTAGACTGTCCCCGTCGCGCATCCCCAAGAGTCTATGCATAGAGTTCACATTCAATCATCATATAATCACTCAATGGGGGCTATCCATACCCGGGAATTTATACGTGCCCGGTCACCCTTACGACGTAGGGTCAACAGAGTATCGAGATTCAACCTGGAACACGTGGTGGCGAGCCACGGCTCTTACCCAGGGAACTCGTATCTCAGATAGCATTATTCATAAGCCATTTCATAGTCATAATCATTATTTAATCATTCATCAAGCCATGGCATATTAACTCCTTTTATTAACAACCTCCCTTTCACATTTTCATCGTCATTCCCTTATAATTCAACTTGATTACCCTTTCCGGGTCCTGACCAAACTTTTTATCAAACTCTTCTCATCCTTCTTAATATCGAATAATCTTAAAATCAACCCAACTCTAACATTAAATCAATCACATCACACGAGGATTGAACTTTAACTTCTCGAACTCATGACTATCACTAAGACATCCTCGACACTCTATTTTCTTTTCTATTTTTAATATAGCAAATGAACTCGGAATTGCACAAACTTTATGTCCAGGCGTTCATATTGAAATAAGCTTTCTAACAAACTAAATATCATAATTTTCTGATTTTTCTAGCCTCAGGAATAAAGGAAAAACCGTGACTGCTCTGCAGTGCATAAAACCAGAAAAACAGCAGCAGCATGTGATATTCAAATTCAATATAAAATCCAAGTTAAATCCAATGACTTTGAAAATTAATGTAGTTAAAATTTACTCATCCAGGTTTCTTTCTCAATTGGTTCTGAGTCAATACCATTTTTAATGAAAAAGTTACATTACCTGGAAGTTAAGTAAAAATGAGACAAAATCTGTTTTAAAAACCAACAAGCTTAGTACCTTTCAATTGGAATAACTTTTATTACAAAACTCCAATTAAGCTAAATTTTGATTTGAGAACCCCTAGCTCATCTAAAAACAAGTGTGTCTTGGTTGCAACCCAATTTCTATTTAATTCTAAGAGTTACAAGCATTGGAAGTTGATGCATAGCTTGCTGAAATCTGTTTCTTTTTAGTTTTGACCACCAATATTCAAAAATTCACAGCTCCCAATCCTCAACTCTTAAAATTCTGAAATTTTAGAGAACTAAAGAAAGTTAATCAAATTTTATAACAAAATTGGTTCGCTCCAAGACTCAACTCGTAAAAGTCGCAGCAAGACAAACAAGTTGCTGCCTGTTTGATCTTTTCTGCTGCTGGACAGATTTAACAACCTAACTTTAAAAATTTGCCATAAATTGTATATTTAACAAAAAAGTCCCAAAATTTCCAGTTTAGTTCCTTATATTCCCAAGTTTAGCCCAAACTTGGTCTCATGCAATTCCGATCATTACATAATTAGTTACAGCATATACAATACCACCACAACACAACTCTACATCCTTATTAACAAACACCAATTCTAATCCATCATAAATAAATATAAGAGCACACTATTAATAGCTTTCACACCTCATAATTCTAATATATAAATTCACTAACAAATCTATTCTAACAACATTACAAGGCTAATCATTAAATACAACAAACAATCCAACTTATTCTATGGTTCCTCTAACCTGAGTTTTCACAACACCGTAAATATTAAACGTGCGAAACTTAAACCATACCTTGGCCGATCACTTAATTCACCCAAGGCAGCTTCTCAACATAAAATCACAGCCCCTCCAAGCTCAATCAAACAGCCCCAAAGCAAGCCTTGTCACCAACAAAGCTCCAAGTAATCCAAATTCAAGTTCAATGCATAAACACCCTCTTAAACTACACCTAATACACATATATATGTTCCAATTCAGTTCTCTATTACCAAAAACAAGATTGAGCTAGGGTTAGGGTGTTCTTACCATACCCATATGCTCAATAGCTTGAGCCCACAAGTTCCGGAATCTAACTTGAACCTAGAACACAAAAATTAGACAAGATTCACTATAGGTTTTCAAGTTTACCAAAGAAAGAGGGATAGAGATTCTGAACTCAATAGAAGGCTTACCAGAGAAATTGTTTGGATAGAAAGGTAGAGCTCGACGCGCTGAGCGCGTGGCCGCGAACGGTGCGGCAATCGGAGCCCGGATGAGGAAGTTATGGTAGTTGGAAGGAATGGTGAGGTTAGGTTTCTTCTCTTCTCCCCTTGCTGTGTTTTTCGTTGCTGTGGTGAAATGGAGAAGATGAAGCTGCTGCTTCATTTATGTTAGGGCCCGGTTGAACCCATGGGTCCGGTTTGGGCCCCGGTTCAACCGGTTCGGCCCTTCCGGTCCGATTTTGGGCCAAATTATCGAAATTGGTATCAAAATTTTCGTTTCGACGAGCTCTATCCTATTTCAATATTAGTTTTGTATTTTTAACTTTCCTAATTAAAATTCAATATATTAACTAATAATTTACCGATTTTAGCGGGGTTTACATCCTACCCACCTAATTAGGAATTTTGTCCTCAAAATTCAGAGGGAGTTACCTGAAAAGAGGTGTGGGTAGTCCTTTCGCATCTCTGATTCAAGCTCCCAGGTATGTTCTTCAATACCTGCCCGACTCCAAGCTACTTTCACCAAAGAAACTTCCTTTCCGCGGAGACGTTTGGTGCTGGTATCATCAATCCTAACCGGAGTTACTGGAAGCGTCAGGTCTTCTCTCACTTGGACTGATTCCGGTTCTAGGACATGACTAGGATCAAAAGTGTATTTACGAAGCTGCGATACATGGAACACGTCATGCAGGTTCGAAAGATGTGGTGGTAACGCGATCCTATACGCCACTGGTCCAATTCTCTTCAGGATTTCAAACGGTCCAATGTAACGGGGATTTAACTTCTTGGTTTTGATGGACCTCCCTATTCCAGTGGTTGGAGTAACCTTCAAGAAGACGTACTCTCCTTCCTCAAATTCTAGAGGCTTCCGTCTTCGGTCTGCATAGCTCTTCTGACGGCTTTGAGCTTCAAGCATTCGACTCCGAATTCTCTTTATTTGCTCAGTGGTTTCACTTACCATTTCAGGTCCTATCAAGCTCTTTTCTCCTGCTTCGTACCAACATAATGGAGACTGGCATTTTCTTCCATACAAAGCCTCATATGGAGCCATTCCAATACTTGCATGATAGCTATTGTTATAAGCAAATTCTACCAAAGGCATATATCGATCCCAGCTCGCCGGTTGATCCAAAACACAAGCTCTTAACATGTCTTCCAAGGTTTGGATTGTTCTTTCTGATTGGCCATCCGTCTGAGGATGATAGGCAGTGCTTAAGCTCAATTGAGTGCCAAAAGCTCGTTGAAATGCACCCCAGAACCGTGATGTAAAGCGAGGATCTCTATCCGATACAATGGTGGAAGGTACGCCATGTAACCTCACAATCTCCTTTATATATAAGCGCGCCAACTCCTCCATAGAACAACTTATCCGAATAGGCAGAAAATGAGCTGATTTGGTCAATCGGTCTATAACCACCCAAATAGCATCACAACCGGTCCGAGTCCTTGGTAAGCCCAAAACAAAATCCATAGCAATGCTCTCCCATTTCCACTGTGGAATCTCCAAAGGTTGAAGGGTTCCTGCTGGCTTTTGGTGTTCGATCTTAACTTTCTGACAAGTTAGGCATTTAGAAACATGTAACGCCACATCATTTTTCATTCCTGGCCACCAGAACATCGTTTTTAAGTCTTGGTACATCTTAGTGCTTCCAGGATGAATGGAGAACCCGCTCTTATGAGCTTCCTTCAATATGTTATGTCGCAAATCCCCAACATCTGGCACAATTATCCGGCCCTTGAACCTCCACAATCCATCTCTATCTTCTGACACTCTCCATTGCTTGCCTTTCTCAATCGCCGGCAAAATCTTATACAATTCTTGGTCGTTCTGATGAGCCTTTATCAGTTCAGCCTTGAATTCGCTTGAGATCTGTAATTGGCTTAAGCATAAAGTCCCAAACTCTTCTCTGATTCCCAATTTCAATCCTTCGAAGGCTCTCAACAACTCTTCCTCTCTCAGCATCATCCAAGCAGCACATAGGGATTTTCTACTCAAGGCATCCGCCACTACATTCGCCTTTCCCGGATGATAGTTTAGCTCGAAGTCATAATCCTTCAGAAGTTCCATCCACCTCCTCTGACGCATATTCAATTCTTTTTGTTCAAACAGGTACTTCAGACTCTTATGGTCCGAGAAGACTTGAAATTTCACTCCATAGAGATAATGCCTCCAAATCTTCAAGGCAAAGACAACGGCTGCAAGTTCCAAATCATGAGTCGGATAGTTTCTTTCATGAGGTCTTAATTGACGTGAGGCATAAGCTACAACCTTATGATGCTGCATCAACACGCATCCTAAACCTTTCAAGGATGCATCACAGTACACCTCGAATGGTTCTCTCGGCTCAGGCAACACTAGTACAGGGGCGGTAGTCAATATCTGCTTTAAGGCAAGGAAACTCTCCTCACACTCGGGAGTCCACACAAAAGGAACATCCTTCCTGGTCAGCTTCGTTAAGGGTAAAGAGAGCTGTGAAAACCCTTTAATGAACCTTCGATAATAACCCGCCAAGCCTAAGAAACTCCTGATTTCCGTCACTGAAGTTGGCCGCTCCCAATTCATCACCGCCTCAACCTTAGCGGGATCCACTGCTATTCCTTGTTTACTTACCACATGGCCAAGAAATTTCACCTCAGACTTCCAGAACTCACACTTGGATAGCTTGGCATACAACTTCCTATCCTTCAGAATTTGTAGCACTGTTCGCAAGTGTTCAGCATGCTCATCCTCAGTCTTAGAATAGATAAGAATGTCGTCAATAAACACAACAACAAACTTATCCAGATATGGATGGAAAATTCTGTTCATGTAATCCATGAATATCGCCGGAGCGTTAGTTAGTCCGAAGGACATCACGGTATATTCATAGTGGCCATAGCGCGTTCTGAAGGCAGTCTTTGGGATATCCTCATCTCTAACCCTTATCTGGTGGTATCCGGATCGTAGATCAATCTTGGAGAACACGCCAGCTCCCTGTAATTGGTCCATCAGGTCATCAATCCTTGGCAGCGGATATTTATTCTTCACTGTAACCTTATTCAGCTGCCTATAGTCAACACATAAGCGCATGGTTCCATCTTTCTTCTTCACCAATAATACTGGCGCACCCCACGGAGATACACTTGGTCGGATAAAATTCTTACCCAACAGATCCTCCAGTTGAGACTTCAATTCGGCCATTTCTAGAGGCGACATCCTGTAAGGAGCACTCGAGATTGGTCCGGCCCCAGGTACTAAATCAATAGCAAACTCAACTTCCCGTTTCGGTGGAAATTCATCAATATCATCAGGGAACACCTCCGGAAACTCACACACAACTGGGATTTGTTCCAAATCTTGATCATCACCCGAAACACCCGCAGCTAGCAACAATATCCCCTGACATTCAGCCCCAGAACAGTTCACCATCATGGAATTCAAGTAGTAGTTATTCACTACAACCGGCCCTTCAGTGTCTTCAGGCATGAAATACACTGTTTTCGCCGAGCAATCTAATAGAACGCGGTTCTTGGATAACCAGTCCAATCCCAGAATGAGATCAAGACCAGTCATCGTCAAACAAATTAAGTTATGCACGAAATCACGCCCTTGTACTCGAAAAGGAACTTGGGGGCACCCTAATCTAGTCACCATAGCCTCGTGGGTAGCATTATATACCTTTAAATCATACCCCAGTACTACTATTTTCAATCCTAGCTTATCAGCCTTCTCAAATGCAATAAAAGTATGTGAAGCTCCAGAATCAAACAAAGCATTCAAAGTTTTACCCGCCATCTCACATTTACCTCGGATCAATGCCTCTGACCCCTCAGCGCCTATAGAAGAAGTAGTGTATACCCTTCCTGGTTGCTGCACCCTGCCTGTCTCATATCTCTTCTTCTCGGGGCAACCACTAGCCAAGTGTCCCGGCTGCCCACAGGAGTAACAGACTCCAGTCCCAAACCTACATTGTCCTGAATGATACTTTCCACATCTGTGGCAACTCATATCCTGCTGTGGCTGCTTACCCTGTCTCCTTCCCTGATTAGCATTGGTATTAGGCCTCCTGGAGTTGCCTTGCCCCTGATTATTCTGAGGAACAAAGCTACCACGCTTGAACTGTCTGCCTCTGGGTGCAAAATTTCTCCCTGTGGTCCTCTGGAATGGCATCCTCATACCCCCTTTTTCTGCTGCAGCCCTTCTAACACAATCCTCTGCCACCCTGCTCCTATTTACCAACTCAGAAAACACCCGAATCTGCATAGGCGCCACAAAGCTCTGAATGTCACTCCTAAGGCCTCCTTCATACTTTATGCATTTCCACTCAGCAAAGTCCTCAGGAGCTCCCTGACAGATGCGTGAGAAGCGGCACAATTCCTCAAACTTACTGGTATACTCAGTGATGGTCATCTGTCCCTGTTTAAGCTGAAGGAGTTCGAGTTCTCTGGCATTTCTAACTGAAGTGGGGAAATATTTTTTATAGAATTCATCTCGGAACAACTCCCAAGATATCACAATCCCATCAGGTTGCAAAATGCGCCTCATGCCCTGCCACCAGTGCTGAGCTTCACCATGCAACTGATAGGTCCCAAACTCAACCCACTGCTCATCCGGAACCTGTTGAGCCTGTAATGCTCGCTCAATGGCCTGTATCCAATTATCAGCATCAGTCGGATTCGAGGTCCCTCTGAAAGTTGGAGGGTGAACCTTCAGGAAGGAATGCAGTGACATAGGACCATTCTCACCATTATTGCCATTATTTCCATTATTAATTTGATTTCCCAGGGCTTCAGCTGTTGCTTGCATTGCTGCTGCCATATTGCCTAATGCAGCCATGAAGTCTATAGGATTAGGAGTGTTTCCTGATGCCTCAGGCATGGCATTGCCTATTCGGCCTCTACCTCGCCCGCGTCCGCGTCCGCGAGTAGACATCTGGTCCCTATACACACCAAACAGGTGATATCAAGTTGATCAGTCTCAATATCGCAAGTTCAGTGCTTTAAGTCCCAAATGCATGCTCAGGAACGTTTATGCCACATACATCAATTAGATATCCTAATAGCACATAAACACATACACAGAGAATGCACAAAAGCACAATCAGTCCGTCCTCAGGCTCTATAGGAACGAACAGCTCTGATACCATAATGTAACACCCTACTACACAGTGTTTTATGCTTAAGTCATAGAACAGAGGTAGTGTGGTATTACAGACCTTTAATAGTAAGGATATACATATAATACTGAAAGAAATAATATACTAGGAGCCTTGAAACAGAGCGGGTAAACAAAAATCGCAAAATAAAAAGCGCAACGCTCAAGGAATAGGATTACTTGCGTGCTAAGAAACCTAATAGGAACATGATAAAACAATAAACGAAGGGATAAAGAAAAGCCAAGGAACAACATAACTAGCCTCTGACTCAGCCTGCGAAGCTAAGGCTGGCCGGAGGATACATATATACATATAAACATACATAAGTGTCCCCAAAATATACCAAAATACCAAAGTAAACTCCTATCTCTCCCTCAACCTCTAAGAGGAGCAGCATACATAAGTTACTTGGAGAGTAAGCTACACATATACATACATATATACAAATAGAAACCAAAATATACCCAAGGACTACTTCGCTTTCCAGAATCCAGACGCCTAGCGAGGAGCCTCTCGACCTGCATCTGAGAAACAACAATACAATATGGAATGAGAACCGGAGGTTCTCAGCATGGTAAAAGTGCCACGCGTATAAGAAATACGGTCCTGAGAATGCCATAGGCAATCCTAGAACTCCGTTATTCAATTAACCAACTTAAGTACTAAACAGAAGCCATAAACAGGGGTAGGTATTCTAAATCTGCCTAACTTACTCAAGTTCAAGCTTAACCTAACATCAAACCATTTCCTCCGTTTTCTCCATCCTTTCATCATTCAGAATGTAACAGAAACAAGCAACCAAACAAGTTCACGCACAAGTAATGATCAAATAGTACAAATAACAAGTATAACAAATAGCAGGTAATATATATCAATTAGGCATACCCAAAAAAATGCATAGCAATCAATACAAACAAATGCATATGATGCATGCCTGTCCTATGGCTGATGGGGCCCATCTGTCGGTTATCCAGCCAACCCGACAAGTCCGAAAACCTTAGACTGTCCCCCGTCGCGCATCCCCAAGAGTCTATGCATAGAGTTCACATTCAATCATCATATAATCACTCAATGGGGGCTATCCATACCCGGGAATTTATACGTGCCCGGTCACCCTTACGACGTAGGGTCAACAGAGTATCGAGATTCAACCTGGAACACGTGGTGGCGAGCCACGGCTCTTACCCAGGGAACTCGTATCTCAGATAGCATTATTCATAAGCCATTTCATAGTCATAATCATTATTTAATCATTCATCAAGCCATGGCATATTAACTCCTTTTATTAACAACCTCCCTTTCACATTTTTCATCGTCATTCCCTTATAATTCAACTTGATTACCCTTTCCGGGTCCTGACCAAACTTTTTATCAAACTCTTCTCATCCTTCTTAATATCGAATAATCTTAAAATCAACCCAACTCTAACATTAAATCAATCACATCACACGAGGATTGAACTTTAACTTCTCGAACTCATGACTATCACTAAGACATCCTCGACACTCTATTTTCTTTTCTATTTTTAATATAGCAAATGAACTCGGAATTGCACAAACTTTATGTCCAGGCGTTCATATTGAAATAAGCTTTCTAACAAACTAAATATCATAATTTTCTGATTTTTCTAGCCTCAGGAATAAAGGAAAAACCGTGACTGCTCTGCAGTGCATAAAACCAGAAAAACAGCAGCAGCATGTGATATTCAAAATTCAATATAAAATCCAAGTTAAATCCAATGACTTTGAAAATTAATGTAGTTAAAATTTACTCATCCAGGTTTCTTTCTCAATTGGTTCTGAGTCAATACCATTTTTAATGAAAAAGTTACATTACCTGGAAGTTAAGTAAAAATGAGACAAAATCTGTTTTAAAAACCAACAAGCTTAGTACCTTTCAATTGGAATAACTTTTATTACAAAACTCCAATTAAGCTAAATTTTGATTTGAGAACCCCTAGCTCATCTAAAAACAAGTGTGTCTTGGTTGCAACCCAATTTCTATTTAATTCTAAGAGTTACAAGCATTGGAAGTTGATGCATAGCTTGCTGAAATCTGTTTCTTTTTAGTTTTGACCACCAATATTCAAAAATTCACAGCTCCCAATCCTCAACTCTTAAAATTCTGAAATTTTAGAGAACTAAAGAAAGTTAATCAAATTTTATAACAAAATTGGTTTCGCTCCAAGACTCAACTCGTAAAAGTCGCAGCAAGACAAACAAGTTGCTGCCTGTTTGATCTTTTCTGCTGCTGGACAGATTTAACAACCTAACTTTAAAAATTTGCCATAAATTGTATATTTAACAAAAAAGTCCCAAAATTTCCAGTTTAGTTCCTTATATTCCCAAGTTTAGCCCAAACTTGGTCTCATGCAATTCCGATCATTACATAATTAGTTACAGCATATACAATACCACCACAACACAACTCTACATCCTTATTAACAAACACCAATTCTAATCCATCATAAATAAATATAAGAGCACACTATTAATAGCTTTCACACCTCATAATTCTAATATATAAATTCACTAACAAATCTATTCTAACAACATTACAAGGCTAATCATTAAATACAACAAACAATCCAACTTATTCTATGGTTCCTCTAACCTGAGTTTTCACAACACCGTAAATATTAAACGTGCGAAACTTAAACCATACCTTGGCCGATCACTTAATTCACCCAAGGCAGCTTCTCAACATAAAATCACAGCCCCTCCAAGCTCAATCAAACAGCCCCAAAGCAAGCCTTGTCACCAACAAAGCTCCAAGTAATCCAAATTCAAGTTCAATGCATAAACACCCTCTTAAACTACACCTAATACACATATATATGTTCCAATTCAGTTCTCTATTACCAAAAACAAGATTGAGCTAGGGTTAGGGTGTTCTTACCATACCCATATGCTCAATAGCTTGAGCCCACAAGTTCCGGAATCTAACTTGAACCTAGAACACAAAAATTAGACAAGATTCACTATAGGTTTTCAAGTTTACCAAAGAAAGAGGGATAGAGATTCTGAACTCAATAGAAGGCTTACCAGAGAAATTGTTTGGATAGAAAGGTAGAGCTCGACGCGCTGAGCGCGTGGCCGCGAACGGTGCGGCAATCGGAGCCCGGATGAGGAAGTTATGGTAGTTGGAAGGAATGGTGAGGGTTAGGTTTCTTCTCTTCTCCCCCTTGCTGTGTTTTTCGTTGCTGTGGTGAAATGGAGAAGATGAAGCTGCTGCTTCATTTATGTTAGGGGCCCGGTTGAACCCATGGGTCCGGTTTGGGCCCCGGTTCAACCGGTTCGGCCCTTCCGGTCCGATTTTGGGCCAAATTATCGAAATTGGTATCAAAATTTTCGTTTCGACGAGCTCTATCCTATTTCAATATTAGTTTTGTATTTTTAACTTTCCTAATTAAAATTCAATATATTAACTAATAATTTACCGATTTTAGCGGGGTTTACATGGATCTCTCTTCAACGATTCACATCTTCTTTCCTGACAATAGAGCATCTGAATCCGAGATCAGAATCTTTGTGGTATAGGCTAGAATCAATTGGCAGCATTCCTGAGATCCGGAAAGTCTAAACCTTGTTTGTGGTATTCCGAGTAGGATCTGGAAAGGGATGACTGTGACGAGCTTCAAACTCGCGACTGTGGGGCGCAGTGACAGTGTCCAAAAGGATCATTGGATCTTATTCCAACATGATCGAGAACCAACAGTTGATTAGCCATGCGGTAGCTGTACCTGGTATTTTTCATCTGAGACGAGAAATCCGACAGTTGATTAGCCGTACAGAAACCGTAGAGGACCATTTTCACTGAAAGGACGGGAGGTAGCCATTGACAACGATGATACCCAACATACAGCTTGCCATGGAAATAAAGCAGTATGAATGATTGAATGAAGGCAGTAGAAAAGCAGAGATTCAGAAGGAGCAAAGCATCTCCATACGCTTATCTGAAATTCTCACCAATGAATTACATAAGTATCTCTATCTTATTTTATATTCTATTTATCTTTTAATTACCAAAATCTCATAACCATTTGAATCTGCCTGACTGAGATTTACAAGGATAACCATAGCTTGCTTCAAACTGACAATCTCCGTGGGATCGACCCTTACTCACGTAAGGTTTATTACTTGGACGACCCAGTGCACTTGCTGGTTAGTTGTGTGGAGTTGTGAAAAGGAGTTGAGATTACAATCGTGCATACCAAGTTTTTGGTGCCGTTGAGATCACAATTTCGTGCACCAGCTAGTGAGAGTGTGTATCATTTAAGTGTGGGGAAGTTTGGGAACATTGGTTGAGGTAAAAGTGAATTTTTGAATATTTTGTTGAAGATCTTGGGAATTGGGTGCATACTCATGCATTAAATGTTTAAATCATATGCATTGATGCTCTTGTATATATTTTAGTTAGGAAAAAAATAAATAATAATAAAAAAAGAGAAAAAGAAAAAGAGGAAAAAAAAGCAATAAAAACGGGACAAAATGCCCCAAAGAAAAGTTCAATAATAATCAATGCATGAGGGATGTGAATTGGAAGGAATGCATGAGTGCGTGAAAACGTGAAGAATGGGTAGTTAGGTTTGCATTAGAGTTAAATAGGTTGTAGGTTAGGTGAGAGCTTAAGTTAATCAAAGATTCAAATTTCAAGCTCACTTAACTAAATACAATCCTACCTTGATCCTAACCCCATTACAACCTTGTAGAAAGTCCTCATGATATTTGTATGCATGCATTGAATAATTGTTGATTGTTATATGAAAAACAAATCTTGGAAAGCATGATTAGAGGAGAATTGAGTGAATCAACCTTATACACTTAAGCGATTAGAGGTATACACATCCGGTGAGGATTCGATTGCTCAAATTCTATGTTTCCACCAGTTTTTATTTCTTATCT
The DNA here is from genome assembly GCF_003086295.3 of Arachis hypogaea. Classification (NCBI taxonomy): domain Eukaryota; kingdom Viridiplantae; phylum Streptophyta; class Magnoliopsida; order Fabales; family Fabaceae; genus Arachis; species Arachis hypogaea. The sequence continues at coordinate 42,218,368 of NC_092046.1, read as the reverse complement.
TGCAAGTTATAAATTCTCTTCAATGACTCTAATCAATTGTTGGATTTGATTTGATTGCTATTGCCTTAGCCCTTATATTTATATATGTATTCTTCAAAATTGATTTATTTTGACCAAGTAGTTGCATGCATTGCATATAGATAGTTTGCATTTAGACATTTTGTATTGAATAAGTAATACCCCCTTTCTTGTCATTCTTGAGTTTAGCATGAGGACATGCTTGGTTTAAGTGTGGGAGGTTGATAAACCCCAATTTTGTGGTTTATCTTGTGTTAAATTTAGTGGATTTTATCAACTTTTCTCACATTTATTCAATGAAATAGTATGGTTTTATGAATTTCTCATAAATTGTGCTTAAGATTGAAAGCATGCTTTTTAGGCCTTATAATTGCTAAATTTTATTCACTTTAATTCCCTTTGATGCCCTGATGTATTTGTTGAGTGACTTCAGGTTTAAAAGGCACAGATTGGATTGAAGGAATGAAGAAAAAATATGCAAAAGTGGAGAAATCATGAAGAAATGAAGTTCTGAAAATCTGCCATGCGAGGCGTATGCGACCAGAGTTCATCAAGTGACGCGTACACGTGACCCACGCGTACGCGTGACAAGCAGCACGTGACCTCATTTAATGCAATACGTTGGGATGAATTTTGGGCCTCCAAAACCCAATCCAACTCATTTCTGAAGCTATTTCAAGCAAAATTCAAGAGGGAACAAGGGGAGAGCAATTAGGAGTAGTTTAGTAACATGCTTTAGGTCATATTCTAGAGAGAGAAACTCTCTCTTCTCTCTAGAATTAGGATAGATTTAGGGTAGATTTCTCTTAGGGTTAGAATTTAATTGTTTCTTTGGTTTATTAGTTTCCTTGCATTTTATTGTTCTTACATCTTTGTTCTTTTAGTTTTATTTTCTATTTCCTTTATTTTGTTGCTTTTATGTTCATGACTCTTGTTGATCTTAATTTTCTTTAATACAATTTTGATGTTTCTTTGTTTATTGATGTTTATTTGAGTTGTTATTATTGTTACTTTGCATTTGGTAGTCATAGATTTTATTAATTCTTGCTATTTACCATGCTTTCCTTTTATGCCTTCCAAGTGTTTGATAAAATACTTGGTTGAAATTTAGAGTAGATTTTTTTATACTCTTGGCTTGTGATTGAGTGATTGGAGACTTTTGAGTTGTCAAACTCATTTATTGATTGATGATTGAGGATTGCTAGTTGGCTTGAATTCCACTAAAGCTAATCTTTGATTAGGTCTTGTGGATTAGAGTCAATTTTGCTCACTTGACTTTCCTTCAATTGTTAGAGGTTGACTAAGTGAGAGCAAAAGACAATTACCATCACAATTGAGGATAATAATGAGGATAGGAATTTCAATTCTCACTCCTTGCCAAGAGCTTTCTTAGTTGTTAGCTTTATTTTCTTGTCAATTACAATTTTTGTTATCAAACCCAAAACCCCAAAAATATACACCCATAACCAATAATTTGCACACTTCCCTGCAATTCCTTGAGAGATGACCCGAGGTTTAAATACTCTTGATTTTTATTCGTTTGCTAAAGTGACAAACAAATTAAACTTTGATTGATGGTTGTTTGTTGGTTTGGATCTATACTATCGACGAGATTCATTTTGTGAAAATTCCTAACCGGCATTTATCCCTCACATTAGTGAGTCGCATTTGGCTTCAGCATTAAGCCGTGGCTTAGGGGGACAATTGCTGGTAAAAGCCTGCTCCATTCTACAATGACAGTACACACGTCAACCAAATAACGAATCTCTGTATATCTGTATCAACTTTGATCTGTACCGGAGAGTGACCCATATCTTAAATATTTAACAATGCAAATGGACTTTTTAATTGAGTAGGAGATAATCAATAGTTAGAATTTGCAATAAGTAACTGGATAATTATTTAAGAACATAGAATTTAATTTTCATATATTTTTTATATAATTCTATTTTCAAATTATAAATTAGCATATATGTTCATTGATTTGTACTTTTATTTATTAAATGTCTGTAAAAGTAATAATAATGAAATTAATTGAGATGATAAATTATTTATAATTTAATTAAGTTCAAGTTTTGAAAATAAAAAAAGATATTTTTTATAAATTATATATAATGAAGGGTATTTTAGAATAGAAAGTTGTGATCAATTTTTTCAATTTTCATACTCCCATTATATATAGTATAAATATAGATAGATAACAGTATAAATATAAATATTAATGTCTAATAAAATTTATTTTAATATAATTTTGCCCCCACAACTAAAATTTTCTAGGTCCGTCACTAACTCTACCCTCTATTACACTGGCTCTAGACTCATAACACGTTCGCATACGTGAGAGCACTTGGCTGAACCAAATGCTCGCGTATGCATGATGTTTTTGCGTACGCATGCATATCAGGTTTTCAAAAAGCTGATATGCTGTAGAATTCAGTTTTTCAACCCAATTTTTAAACTTTTATAACTTTTTGTACAAAATTCATTTTTCAACCATTCTTGAACCATTGGATAGATTATTAGATAATTTTTTATAAAAATCTACTTTCGTTGAATTTTCAACTCTGAGGACCGAGTTACGGCCTGCCAAAGTTGGTCAAAAATCAGTTTTCAGAATTTACCAATTTTTTCGAAGGTTCACAAACCACGTTAATTTTCACTCAATAAAATAACCCCCCAAGCCATTCAATTCAATCATTTACAGTCAACCAAGTTTAAACCTACTCAATTCACATACTGTAACTTTAAATCATTAACTTCACATCTCAATTTCAAGCATAACATTCCAATAACTTACCGAACTTACCTTTCACGGTCTCTGGCCCAAAATTCAAAGCCTCCAGCCCAACATTCATCAATTCAACTCATAATTCATAAATACACAATCACTAACTAAATTCATTATGAACAATACATAAATTACACATATTCATTCCATCCAATACACAATTCAAACTTATTTTTAGGGGCATCTGGTCTAGGATTTCATGTCACATTACATGGTATTTAAATAAAACTTAAACTATACCTCTAGGAAGCCAAGATCAACCCTTAATTTTGGATTTTACCAAGGTTAGGCTCCAACTTTCACCTCCACCAAGCTCAAGCACCACCAATGATCAATTCACTACCTCTAATTCTCAATCTACATTAATTTCACATAATATTCACAATATTCAATAACTAGGGCTTTATAAAACTTCATAAACACATGAAAAAGTGGCTCTTACCTTTACCCATTGAATTTGGTGATGAAATCCAGCTATAGCTCATAATAGAGCACCCCTAAACCATCAAAATCATAAGATTTCTCAATACCCAAAGCTCAAACTCGAATTTGTCATGTACAAAAAAAATGAGATAAGAAAATAAGAAATTCTCACCAATCTATTCAGATAAAAATGTAGAGGATGAGATGGGCTTTGCGTGACCGCAAACGGTGCAATGATCGGAGCTCCAGAGATGAAGTTATGGAGTTTTGAAGATCAAAGGGGTTAGGGTTTCTCTCTTCTTCCCTCTCTTCTCTATTTCTGCATGAAACACAAATGAAGGGGGTTTTAGTGCTGAACTTGCACAAGTGTATGGCTTATATAGTGTGGGCTTGGGCCTAACTTAGGCCTGGTTCACTCGGTTTAGCCCGTTGGCCCAATTTTGGGCCAAAACCTTTAAGACTAGTGTCTTAATGTGTATTCTAACTATTTTCATTTACCCAAATTATGAATTTTAATTTCTTAACCCTCCTTACTCATAATTAATTTCTCACTAGCTATACCGGATAGGTTTAAGCCAGTACGGTAAGCTAAAATACTAGAACACATTTTACGCATTTTTCTGTAGAAAATAATATTTTTCCACTAAGAAAAATTTACTGAATCCAATTATCATAGTTAAAATTTCAAATTATGAATTCTAAATTTTCCAACCCTTTTGTCCATATTTAATTAATTACTTATTTAATTACGATTTAACCGAATTTTTTACATTCTATCAACCTAATTAAAAATTTTGTCCTCAAAATTTAGTTTCTTGTGAATAAGTGCGGGTAATCCTTTCTCATGTCTATTTCAAACGACCAATCATGCTCCTCAATTTCGGCTTGACTCGAAGCCACCTTAACCAATTGAACTTCTTTTTCGCGGAGCTTCTTAATGCTCACATCATCAATCCGAACCGGAGCAACTTGAAAAGTCAGATTCTGCTTCAATTGAACTGACTCAGAATCCAATACATGGGTCACGTCCGGGGTATACTTCCGAAGTTGCAAAATGTAAACCACGTCATGCAAGTTTGAAAGATGTGGTGGTAGAGCCACTTGATACGCCACAGAATTGATCTTCTTCAAGATCTCAAATGGGCCTATGCATCAAGGATTCAATTTCTTTATCTTGATTACTCTTCCAATACCTGTCGTGGGAGTGACTCTCAGGAATACATGTTCACCTTCTTCAAACTCTAACGGCTTTGTCCATCGATCCGCATAACTTTTCTGATGGCTTTATGCAGTGAGGATCCTAACTCTAATTCTCTTGATTTTCTCCGTTGTCTCAGCTATCAATTCGGAACCTAAAAAACTTGATTTTTTAGGTTCATACCAACACAGAGGCGATTGAAATTTTCGTCCATAAAATGCTTCATAAGGAGCCATCCCTATTCTTGCATGATAACTGTTGTTATAGGCAAACTCCACTAATGGCATATACCTATCCCAACTTTCTGATTGATCCAACACGCATGCTCTCAACATATCCTCTAAAGTTTGAATTGTTCTTTCTGATTGTCCATCCGTTTGTGGGGTTTAATTTTCCTTTTAGGTTACATAATTACCATATTTTTGTCATTCTTTCTTAAATATCTTTACCCTATATCACTCCAAAGTTACCATTTTATCCTTAAACTTTTTTATATGACCATTTTATCCTTCTTTAACATATTTATACTTTTACCCCAAATCTTTATCATATTTTACAGTCTTATCCCTATATTTATCATATTTTTAATTTTATCCCTATAGTTTATCAAAATTATATTTTTGCCTGGAACTTTATTTTATTTATATTTTGACCCAAATTTTTTTATAACATTTTATTTTTATCCCTAAATTTTTTATATTTATATTTTGCCTGAATGAGTATTTGTGATGAATTATAATTGTTTGGAACTATTTATGATTGAATTAAAAAGTTGATGATGATGGTTGAATTGTTTAATGCCCTTTGGAGTCAAAACGAAATTATATGAAAGTTTAAAACAAGTGAGAAAACTTGTATGAATTTGCTCAAAAATAGAAAGTGAGAGTTTGAATGATAAATAAATTATGCACCCAAAGAAAGAAGAATAGGAATTAGAAGTGAAAAGAGAATAAAGATCAAATAGGCAACATAATGTAATTTAGTATTAAAAAAGATAAAAAAAAAAGGCTAGACACTTATTTTAAAGGTTTTGGTCTAAAATAGGGCCAACGGGCACAAAATTACAAATGGGCCCAATTGGGTCCAAACCCATGATATATAAGTCCTTCACTCAACCCCTTTCAACTAATTTCTTTCCCAAAGTGAGAGAGAGCAACGCACAAGAGAGAAGAGAGGTGCCTTAAAGCACTATTCATCCCAAACTTCAAACCCACATAACTTTCAATCCGTAACTCCGATTCAGTCACTAATGGCGACCACTTTTTTGGTCGTTAAATTGGTCATTGAGAAAATAGGTCGCTAAATAGCAACTAACTTTTTGGTCGCTAAATTGGTCGCTGATAAAATTGGTCGCTAATGCCTGACTTGAAAATCTAAAATCGGTCGCTAAATCAGTCACTGTTACTAATTTTCTAATTATAGATTTTTACAAATTTCACATATATCACTATTAAAACTTGATTTTCATAAGTAACTATATTTCAACAAAATATAAAAAAATCAAACATAGATCAATTTTTCAAATAAATACAAAAAATATTCACAATATCTATATCAAAATATAGAAATTAAAAGAGACAAAATTCATAAATATATCAAATTTATGATCCATAATCCAAATGTATATTGATGGCTTTATAGTCAATGGCCCCAAATGAATGCAAAAAGCAAGTAAAGAAAAAAATTCTATTTACATAAAGTAAAAAAATCCTTGAGAAAACTAAGACAGACCCTCTTCCATGCCTCCTTATTTGGCTCCTAAAGTGCAACCTTTCTCCCTTGCTTCCACAGCCAAAGTATCCTATCATGTTACAAATAATAAATTAAAATCATACTCCAAATTTGTCGAACATTTTAGTCTCTAACAAATTTAATTTTCCAAATAGTCTTCATATTAATTTTTGTTTTGTAGCCAGAAAAATATGTATATAGAACTAAAATAGAAGATGGAACAACTACATACCATAATGTAATCTTTTTTAAGAAGGAAATCAATAAGGTGCAACAGAATGCCTTTAGAGTATTTAGGATGGCCTTGGATTCCCATGATGTGATCTCCATATCTAAACATCTCAATTCCAGCTTCTCTGACCAAGCAATCATCTCTGCCTTAGTTGGGAGCTCTTTTACCTAAAATAATTAAATCTCATAACATCATCAATTAATTATATTATAAAATCTTAGAGTAAACATATATAATTAGACACACATGCATGATGCAATAAGCATAAAAAACATAGATGAAGGAATGTCTTAACCTACATCAAAACCCAAAGAAATCAAATGTGTGATCTCGGATACTCATATAACAATGGCCAAAATAACTTAACATACTTATACTACATAGATAAAGGATGCTTTATACTCCTTCAAATTAACAACATTGCACTGCTACTCCAAACCACTCAAAGATATTCTAATAAAACATTAAAAATGGATCTCACTCACTAAAGCAAATTAGAAAACCCTAATGTGATTAAAAGAAGGTATATCCTGGCATAAAAACCAAGATTATCTTATAAAATTGAAAAATAAAATAAAATAAAAGTGTCATTCTATCCAAGATAAAAATTGTTCAACTCAGAAGCATGTTGCAATACCTGTGACAACAATAGCCTTACCACCATCTTTCCGTGAAGCATCATCAAAACTCTCCTTCAAACTATGCAATACTGGAGAAAGAGAGGAGGTGGAGCAGACATAATACAGGTTAACCACATGATGTAAAACAGAGAATCATAGAAAAGAATCTGCATAGTGAAAGGTCAAGATTCCAAAGAATGCTATTGCATTATCCTTAATTTTGAGAATAGAGCAACCCAAGCATAAAAAGCATGTGATGAATTCAATATGCATTAAACTCCACATCCTCTAGTGTGGACCATTCTCAATTAGAGTCAACACAATTCAATTGTTATGGGAAATAAAAAGAACGCACGCACATTGTTGGAATTAATAGCATCACTAATCAATTTATTAATTCGTTTGACTTGATAAAGTATTTTAAGTCACACTTGGCATAATATTGGCAATTAGAATATATTTAATCATTAAGCATTAGAGGGAGAACAATATTTGATTATTTTTAATCAACAATAATATAATAAGCAAATCAGAAATGGATCTCACTGAGTTTTCCTTCTTGTGAACAACAACAACTTCTACACCGTACGATAAAACGTAAACATGCCCCATATTCAATCATTTATTAACCAAATCCTTAGTATGATCTATACATAAAATTTAATTTTATGGACTGAGTATAATATTTTAATGATTAATTGCTTAATCCACCTCATCAGCAGCAGCTTTATCATTCTTAATAATTACAGTGACTTTTTCCCCATCATCAAGGTTTGGGACTTCATATCTAACAAAATTAGGACTATTGTTCCATATAATCAAAGGGTTCTCCTAAGTTGCATTTGATCCATTAACATTCTCCTTATTATTGAACCTTGTTTTCTGAGATAAACGCAATGGCAACAAACAAATCCATACAATTACAATAAAAGAATACTAAAATAAGTATAACAACCAAAATTAGGTGATTATGCAGACAATAACCAATAAAATTTGTAACTACACATTAACAACATTCTTTCTCAACAAACCATAGTACTCCTTAATCCTCATTTTCAACTAAAGAAACATCCAATTAATTAATTAGTTAATTAATAATCAGTATTAAGTGGCAAGTGGTGAATTCCTAATCTCTTAACTTCTTACCAACTGAGGCCAGGCATCAATGACACATGCTTCCATGGTGTTTAGCAAACACTCATATTTTCCACGCTGCACCAAGTCCTTCCTCAGATTGTATGCAACAACAAGAAGCAAAGTTTTGCAACAAAAATTGTATGCTTGTTTTTTGATTCGAAGTACAATTTCAAAATCAGTAAAAATAGAACTATTAATTACATATAGAAAATTGATCAAACATAGCAAAACTCAAATCGACGGGGAGAGAAGGAGAATACCTTCTTGTGACGGAGCAATAAGGAAAGGCGATGTGTGTTAGAAGCGGTAGCGGAGAGTGAGATTGAGATCTTGTTAGAGTGAGATTGAGATCGAGGTGAGAGAAATTATAAGAGCTTGACAGTGGGAAGAAGGTGATAGTCGGTGAGCCAGCGACAAAGAAGGTGAAAGACGGTGAGCCAGTGACGAAGAAGGTTGAAGGCTTCAGGCAGTAGACGACGAAGGTTGAAGGCTTCAGCCAGTGACCAAAAGAACCAAAGACGAAATTTTTTGTTTTGGTTGCTAGATCTGTTGCTAAACTAAAAAATAGCGACCGACTTCATTTTAGAAAAAAAAAATTAACGGTCGCCAAATCAGTTGTTATTAGTGACAATTTTCGTTCGTCGCTAAAATTGGCCGTTGAATAAAAATTATCGGCCGTTTTAGCGACTTTGGTCCTATAAATCTTATTTCGATTGCTAAATCAGTCGCTGTTAGCGATCAATTTTTTCGGTCACTATTCTAGTATTTTTTTGTAATATTTTAGTAGTATAATAATCAACCACCAAAATAATAAAATATGTTTTCAACAGAATAATAAATACTTTTTTCGACATTGTAATCAAACCTTCTTTGCAAAAATAATCCAATAAAACTTTTGAGGAACACAAAAGACTAACCACACCACTATACTTTTTGTAATTTTATTCTTAATTTTTTTATAAATATGAATCCTGTTCAATTATATTGTTTATAAAATTTATTATAATGATAACTAAATTGGATTTTATTTTTTTATAAAGATCGATTATGAATATGACTATTTGGTCAATCCGTAATTTTACAAGGGTAACTAATTTCTAATATCTATATAGTATAATTGTTAATTATATATATACTATTAACACATAAAGTTAAATTGTAAACTATTACACACAATAATTTCTCTTTAGTGAAAGGTACATCTTTATAATGTCTAATTGTTAATTACTATCCTTTTTTTAAAAAAAAAAAAGCTCATTGAAAAAATATTTTATCAACATCATTAGCAAACATGTGAAAAGCCTGCGTTATAAATAATTATTTAACATGTTCACCAATAATTTTTCGTGTTTTTGTCATGCTTCAACGGACAGTTGTGCAGTAGGAAGTATATTTTTGTCTAAAAGGAAAAGCAGAAGCAAAAGTAGTAGCAGAAGCAAATAATTGTTTTGCATTTGGATAGATAATTATAAGGGTCCATCTAGTGTACAGATGTATTTTGGTACAGATTTACAGATTTTTGTTTTTATTTGGTTGTTTATTGATTTAAAAGCGTATCACTAAAAGTGTTGCTTAAAGAGAAAGTGTTACCATTAATCGTTAACTTGGCTCTGATACCAACTTTTTAAATTCAATAAAAAATGTCGACCATTTCTACCAGTATTTATAATTCTGATTTTATTTTTATAGTTTTTCAATCTTGTTTTAGTTTATAATATTCTTTTTTACATGGATTATTTTATATAAAATCTTTTATCTGTTTGTCTTTTTCTTTAATATAATTTCTTAAATCTTCAAAAACTTCTTTTATTTCTACACTTTCTGTTGTTTCTAAATATCTTTTTAATTTTTCAACTTCATTCTCCATTTTTTCTTTTAACAGCTTTAATTCTTTTAAGTCATAATATGGTTTTCCAAGCATTTATAAATTTTTTAAGTTTAACTCCAACTTGTTTATATTTATTCTTATTTCTATCCTTTTTATTATAAGGTCATCAATTTCGATCTGAAGATTATTTAATTCCCTTTTATACTCCTTTATTTTACTTTTTAATTTTTTTCGCCCTTTTTCTTTTTATTTTATTTTCTGGTCTTTCAATCTTTGTATGCTTCATTATTTATTTTAGAATTTCTGCAAATTCTATCATCGCTTCATCACTATTTTCTAGAGATTCTATTAATTTTTCTAGCTCTTCAACTTCTCTTTTTAACTTGTCATAGATTATTTTTAGAGCTTCAAATGCTCTTTGATTTATTTCAGAAAATTGCAAATAATTCAAACGATTTTCTCTTTCAAAGAGCTCTTGTTTCTTATCTTGATAAGTTACATATATTTCTTCTTTATTTATTGTCATAATTTAGTATTTAGGGTTTCATTTAATTTTTCGACCTTTTTTGTTAATTATTTTATTTCAGAATTTTCTTCTTTAATCTTTAACGTAGATAAACTTAAAGGGCTATTAATTTTAGATTCTCTTATTTGAAAATTTGATGAAACCAATTTTCCTGATGGTTCTTTTAATAATAGAACTGAGTTTTCAATAGCTTTATATTTTGGTATTTCTGTTTTTACAATTTTCTGAAATAATTCATTGACATAAATTCTTTCTCTGTTTTTAAATATTATACTATGATGGCTATTTGTTAAAGCATAATTTATTGCATATGTAATTGAAAATGGTTCATCATCTTGTTCTATTAGATTCTTTCTATGAAATTTATAAGCCAAACTTATAGATCTTCCAAGATTTTCAGTTGATAAAGGTATAGCATATCCAAGATGGGCATTAAATTTAACATTTACGTTTGCCAAATTTCCATGAACAATTCCAATTATTTGATCTATTGGGTCATCTGTAACACCCTAACTACCAAAGCTCACGCTTCCGGCTGCGTGACTCTGATAGCTCGGACATTACGACGACACTTATACTATTTAATACTAAAATATGAGCCTGTTTAAAACTTTAAGTCGCAATACCGATCCAAAAATACTTTCATCCGATATCATACATCCATAAATACCATACAACTTACAAAACTCATAAAGAGTACATCCATATATATATATACATACATATATATAAGTAATATTACAACCATAATCCAATACAATTCCTATCCCTCTTACAAATTATATCAAGATAAAGGCGAGGGTACAATAAACCATAGCTAAAACAATACAGAGCGTCACAACAATAATTAAATAAGCTCTTCGTAACTTCTGCGCCCATATCCTAAAAGGGGAAAAATGTAGGGGGGGTGAGAACATCATCCTCGAAAGGGTTCTCAGTAGAGGGTTTTTAGGAATTACTGTAATAGGATACATGAAGATAACCGCACCAGTGATTAATAACCGTCTCATGCCTCTTTTCAAAAACAATGGTTTACAATGAAAGTAAAGTCGGAAATCTTTTCTGAAAGAGGAACCGTTCAATTCTCAAAAACTCAAAAGCCTTTCAAAAGGATTTATCTATGCTGAACCAAAATAGCCTTTCATATTTTTTTTCCAAACCAGAGACACACAAAACCAAAACCAACCATCGGTTCATCTCATTTCAACCACGGCCCTAGGCCCAAACAATCCAACCATCAACCAATCACCACAGTCCAACAGAGCCCCAGTAGCAAACACAAATAGGAAGATGCAAGCACAAACATACAGTTATTGCAAGTAGAACAATTAGCAATTAATCACATAGGCACACCAAGTATAATATGCACACCCAAACAATGTCACATAGATGCATATGATGCATGCCTATCCCTAGTGGCTGATGATATCATATGTCGATTATATAGCCAACCCGACACGTCCTGGTAGCTAACCATGGACAGAAACACCCATCGCGGAGCAAGTAGGTTTGAGCTACAACCCCATTGCTACTACTCGCTCAACCCAGAGCCAGTGGAATAACCACTACTGCGGCTACTACCCAGGCGGGTGTTTAACAGCTCAACCTGGAGCGAGTGAAATCACCACTACTACCGCTACTACCCAAGCGTCACAGTCTCTGACCTGGAGCAAGTGGGACGAACCACAACCCTTGCTACTACCCAGGTATCTCAAGCATATATTCATTCAGTCCCAGTCATGGATCAACATCCATCTCAGCCATCCGGCTTAAGTTCATAATTCATAGTCAGCCATACGGCCCATAACTCATTCAGCAATCAGCCATAAATCAATATCTTACACAGCCATTCCGGCTCACGGTTCAATCCAGAACCAGCCATTATTCATAATCATACACAGCCATTCCGGCCCATAACAAAACAGCACTTTCACTATTCAACATCATCGAATTCATAAAACCGGCATTTAAGCCTCAAATCACTTTTCTCAAGCCATTTCACTTTGAAATCAAATTTCAACCCTTTTCAGCCTTGGCTTTAAAGATCTCATTTCTCAAATCATCTCAGGCTCATAAGCCAAATTTACTCAAAGTAAGTTCCCTTTTTAAAATAAAGCCGCTCTCGGCATCCTCTTTCCAAGACTTCCAAAACCATGGAAAGTTAAAGATTCAATTTGGGAACAATCAAAATCACCCATTCCACAATGGGATTTTATAACAAAATTTCTCGGTAGAGTCCCAAGTCTTTAGGGGAGAACAACATAACTCATTTCGCCAAATTCATTTAAAATCATTAAAACATTGGCTTTCTGATTTGAGTAAGAAAATAGGATCTAAGCCAAACCGAGTTATGTAATCATTTACTTCTTTCAAAGCCGTTTCCTTTACTTAGGCAAAACCAACTTCAACCTCCATGATAATTCTAGAACATTTCAACTGTTTAAAATTGTTTTAGTCTTGCAAGAATTCAGAATTCAAAGAGTACTTAAAACCTTTCTCAAAACATTTCAAAATGAAACTTGTCAATAGACATTCAGGTTCTTTCAAAGTCATTGAAACTTCTTTAATTGAAACCCCCAAGTCAAATTCAAAGGCATAAACCCTTTTCACATCCAAACAGCTTTAAAATACAAGTTTTATCTAAATAACCTTCTCCTGAAAGAGATACAATGCCTTTCTTAAGAAACAAGACTAAATCACAATTTTCTCTTTATTAATTCATTTCGAAAGCATGAATCATCCTCTTCTCGATAATTCAAATAAAATAGTAGAAGTCTTTAACTCATCATTTTCCAGACAACATTTCAATAAAGACTTGGATTTTATAGAAATTTCGGCAGCACCTCCCCTAAAACTTGGACTTTTGCCACCCGGTTCGGGTCCCAACTAAACCGTTTCTCATTCCTTTTCAACAGCTCAAACCAGAAATCAATTCAAAAGCAAGCTAAATCCAACAGTCGCCTCAATGGCATACCTCAAGGAAACCATTTCAAAAATCAACTCAATATCAACCGGTTTAACTCATTTATAAAGCTTTAAAGAATCGGTTCAGCAATAAATCATTTATCAAAGCCAGAGCAATTAAAGCGACCCAGGCTGAATTTCAAGAGCATTCTATCTTTCACATCATCAAAATAATTGACTCAATTCAAACCAATCCTCAACGGATTAAACTCATTTCAAATATTTAAAGAATCAACTTTAAACATTACATTTCACAAGCCACATAACAATTCAGCCAAACCAACATCCATAGTCATTCGAGTCAATCAATTGATACATAAGGCAGATACAATCACCAAGTACACAATATCTCACATCAGTACCCATATGTAATAATTCCAATAATAAACTATAGTTTTTGGAAAGCGCCCCTACCTCAAAACGCAATTCCATAACCCAAACGTCTCACGGAGTCCCTTTCGCCTCAACCCGAAGTGACGGCAACCAACAACTCGGCTCCACTTGCTTTCTCAACAATCTCAACGACTCTAATCGCAACATACAACAACTGAAACTCAATCTTATAGCAATTAACGCCACAAACCTCAGCGTGAGATAACAGAACAATAACGAAAGGGCTTTCAGATCGAAACGCTTACCGAACCGAAGAAGGAACGGCTAAACCGAAACAGCGACGGTCTCCAAATCGGCTCGACGGCAGCCCGGCAGCCACCTCAAGCGGCAACGGTGACGAATTCCAATCACGACGACTGAAACCAGCAGGCAGTGACCATAGTAACCTCTGAATTCAAAAAGAACAGAAATCTCAAATAATACCCTTAATGGCAAAAGTAACCAGAACCTCCAGCGGTGGCTCCGGCGGCAGCAACTCGCGTAACTCCAAACGACACCGCTTCAGTGGCGGTTTCCGGCGGACAGGCATGGTGGCGCGGCCCCAGACGGTAAAGGCAATGAGGAGCTCTGGGGTTCAGTGGGCAGATCTGGCGGCGGGAGGAGGCACGAACGACGGCGGCGACAGCAGCACCTCCCTGCACCCCGCGCGTGTGCTCTCTGTTCATGAGCCGCCAAGGACGGCGACGGAGGGGACCCTGGCAGCGACAACGACGCGGCTTCAAGGTGGCGGCGGGAACCTCGAAGGCGTTCGGTCCTCACCGCGATGGCGAGCTCGTGGCGGGAGTGGCGGCGGCTTCTCCTTCCCAGTCCTGGCTCGCGCTCGTCACCCCCTCTCATGGCTCGTTTTGATCTCTCTCTCTCTCTCTCTCTCTCTCTCTCTCTCTCTCTCTCTCTCTCTCTCAGCCTGGTTCGGTGACATCAGCAACAGGGCGGACTTGACGGAGAGCAGAACGGACGGCGAGGCTGATCGCAGGAGACACGACGGCGATGGCAGCGAGCCCTTACTGTGACGCCGTCCCTCCCTCTCCGATTTTCCCCATCCTCTTTTCCGATGTTTCCCTCCATGCGTGTGTGTGTTGCTATGCTGAGGGAGGATGAAGGTGCTGCGTGATTTTGGGGAAAGGCTGTACAGCTGCTGGGTTGTGGGGAAACCGGGTCGGGTCACTGGGTTAGGGTTTTCATTTTTTAAAATTAGGGTTAGGGGTAAATTGGTAATTTCACTTAAAAATAGGGATAATATAGTAATTAGAAATAAATTCTAATCCAACAATAATAATGTATAAAAATACTATTTGCTCATCAATTTCACACTTTATTTTCAATAAAATGTTCAAATCAAAAAATTAGAAATAATATACTTAATTTCTTCATTTTCCAAAATAGTAATATCAATATTCTAAAATATCAATTATTTAGTCCAAAATCATATAAAAATCCTTTTTATTTCACAACTACCAACTATATGATTTAAATATAGAAAATAATCCAATAATTATAAAATTGGATAATAATCATAACTCGTCTCAAATCCAATAAATCAAGAATTGCCTTAATTATCTTTAATAAAATAATTTCTGAAATTAAGGCTATAAATAACTATATGATTTGAGACTTACACATAAAAAGACTTTTCAAAGGT
This sequence comes from Arachis hypogaea, assembly GCF_003086295.3. Classification (NCBI taxonomy): domain Eukaryota; kingdom Viridiplantae; phylum Streptophyta; class Magnoliopsida; order Fabales; family Fabaceae; genus Arachis; species Arachis hypogaea. The sequence goes on along the minus strand of NC_092046.1, from coordinate 42,202,871 downwards.
TCTGGGTCTTACATCATCAGTAATTCTTTTGTCACAGATTGCTAAACTTATTGGTGAATTAATTCCTTTCATATATGTAGATTTGATTAAGACTTGTATAGTACTAATATGAATCCATCCAATTTTAGATATTTTTTTGTTGATCCTTAATTTTCTCAATCTATTTACTCAATTCTTCATTATTTATCAAAGCTATTTCAAGTTCTCCATTGGTAGATTTTATCTTTATAGGAGCTTCAAGTTGAATTTTTCCATAGTATATTATATTTTTTCTATTAAAAACTTCTTTTAAAGGATTTTGTTTATTAAAATTTTCATTTGATTTGAGATTTAATTCTGTTTTTAGAACAGCCTGTTTTTCATTATCTAATAAAGCAGTTAATCTATAATAATCAGATTCTTCTGTTAATTCTAAACTTTCTAAATAATTCATAATTAAAAGACTAGGATGAAGATGTACCTTTCTGGAGAAAAACTTTCTTTATTTAGTATATTTTACATAAGGGGTTTTTATCTCCAGAAGGGAGATTGTAGATACTAACTCCAGAGGGGAGTTTAGAACTATTTTTCCCTAAGGGAATTCTTCCTCAGACTATAGAATTGCCTCGGCAGCTTCCTCCTTGCTCTCCTAGCATATGAGTACTCTTAACCTCCTGCTTTCTATTGTCTGATGCCTTCTACAATTGCCTAAGCAACCTATTTATAATAGTTGGGTTTGATGGACAATTCCCATCCTTACCCTTCTTATGACGTCATTGCTTATGTCATTGTTTGTTCTCTTGCACCAGCTACATTGTTGGTGCTCTATGACCTAAGTGCTTACGTCACTATGCAATAATGTTGAGAGATGCTTCAGATGCACTGTCCTCCTCTTTTATCATGTGACCCTCAGATGCATTGTCTTCTTCCTTCATCATGTGAGTTGATTCCGTTTCATTATTGCTTTCTTCAGATATCTCTGAGGCACATAGCTGGCACTTATGGTCTTCTCTGTCTTTTATTAGATAGCAAAGATTCCTCTTTATCCTTTTAGGGAGCTTTTCTAAAAGTCCAGATAAGTTGTAGAATGCTGATTCAAATTCCACCAAGAGTCTCATCTCTCTTTCTTCAATTTCATTTCTTTTACTAGACACAAGCAGAGTATTTCTACTTTTATAATTAATCCTTGTGTGAGATTCCTTCGTTATTTTTTGAGTTCTTTCAAAGACCCTTGCTAATGTGCTGGCTAGCCTTCCTTCATGACTGTAAATTGTTAAATCTTGAATGTGATCAATTGGTTGAAAATTTCCTGGGAAGACGGACATGAATATTACTTGGTGTGCTGGAACCAAGCATTCTTCTTCTTCTTCATTAAAAATAGGTTGACTGTTCGTAAATTTTAGGGATATATCCCTTGGATTTACATTGTCAATCATATTTTTAAATCTCTTTACTGCATCAACGAATCCTGCAGGAAACTCACTAATAATTTTTAGATTAAAAATTAAAATTGTATCAATTAATCCATACTGGAAAAACTGATAGGTGTCAGATGGGGAAGCATTTGGAAATATAACCAGCTTTGTTAGCTGTTCTTTGGCAATAGGATAATATCCCAAAATTGCCCTTTTTTCTTTAGTCCAATTCAGGACTATGTTAAGGGTTTCTCTGAGATTAGATCTACAGACCCTTTTCTTTTCCTTGATTTCAGCCCTTGTAGGAATGTTTCTTATTATCCCTGTTCTCTGGGTTTGAATTGGAGCTTTATCTGCTCTTTTTAGGGTTTGCTCTGGATGGAGAGCTTCATATTCCCTGAAGGATTCCTTTGCCTCTTCCAGTGTTAGAAACCCTCCTTTATGAATTATCCTTGATTGATGTGTGAATGGTGCTGCTTTTTCCCAGGCATCATATACTCCTTTCATGGGGCCATTATAAATTACATAATATTTTTTATCTTGGGTGGATTTTTTAATGATTTTAGTAATTATTTTATTTTCTGAAATTTTTTCTTCACTTGATTTGTCCACCATGCTTAGCTGGCTGAACTCTGATGGTTTTGCTTGTTGTGTTGATTTCATTGCTTCAATGGCCGTCTTTAGAGATTGGATCTGTGTCCTTATTTGCTGACAATGCTTGCATTTTTCGAGTTCTTGCTCATATTTTTGAATTTCTTGATCTAATGCGTTGTAGACGAACTCCATTCTTTTGTTAATGTATCTCCAATAACATTTTTGTCACCCTTAATATATTCAATTTTTATTGGATATTGTAACAAAAATAATTGCCATTTTACCAATCGTCCATGTTTATAATTAACTTTTAAATTATATCGTATGAAACCTGTTAGGTAACTTGAATCTGTCCTTAATGTAAATTCTCTGGGTAGTAAATCAATTTTCCATTTCTTAAGAGATTTAATTGTTGCTAGAGTTTCCTTTTCATGAGTGGTATATCTCTGTTCTGTTGGAGTAAAAGTCCCTGAAATATACCTGCAAAGTAATTCCTTTGGGGAATATTTAGAATCTAGTGATTCTTTTTCTTGTTCCAAACTTTTTATAGCTTTTTTAGCTTTTAGACATCTTGACCAGGTTATGTCTGAAGCATCTGTTTCTACTATTAAGTAGTCATTTTCTTCTAGAATATAAAGTTATGGAAGTTTTTCACATAATTCTTTAATTCTTTGAATTTGCATACTATCTTTTTCATCCCATTTCCATTCTTTTTTAGTACTTATTTTTGGAAATAAGCTTTTAGTGTATTCTGTTATATTTTTTAAAAATCCTTGATCAGAAATATAATTTATACACCCTAAAAATCTTTGTAATTATTTTCTATCTTCTATTTTATTAGGAAATAAATTTACCTTTTCTAGAACATTTGGTTGAAGTTTTAGCTTTCCTTGAGTGGATAGAATTAATCCAAGAAACTCTATTTCTTGTTTTGCTATTCTTGCTTTCTTTTTGCTAAGAACTAAACCTTTTTCTTTACATCTCTCTAAAACTATTAATAATTTTTGAAGATGATCTTCTTTATCCTATTTTGTAAAAATTAGTATATCGTCAATGTATACTAAAACAAATTCATTTAGCTTTTTTAGATTTTCTTCCATAAATCTTTGGTAAATACCTATGGCTTGTTTTAATCCGAAGGTAATACATTCCATTCATAGAGCAACACACTTGTTGATTCTTTTGTTGGGCAAGTAAAAGCAGTTAATTTCTTTGTTTCTTCGTCTAAACGAAGTTGCTAATATCCTGATTTTGCATCAAGAGATGAAAACCAAGTTGCTCCTTTGATTTTTTTCTAAAATAGAATCTTTTCTTGGAAGTTTATGAGCATCACCAATAGTTGCTTCATTCATCTTCTTATAGTTAATAACCATTCTTCGTTTTCTCCTTTTAATTTCATTATTGTTTTCGACATAAAAGGCTGGAGCCGCATGAGGACTTTTACTTAATCTTATAATTCCTTTTTCCAAAAGATCTTTACATTCTAATGAGAACTCTTCTCTATCTCTTGCAGAATAAGGAATTTTATTTGGAACATTTATCTCTTTTGTAGGATCTTTTAATTTAATGCTTACTAATTCGTTATTTGTATTTTTAATATCTAAAGGATTTTCAGCACAAATTTCATCCAAAAGTTCTTCTATCTTTATTTCAAGATTATTTTTTGGGATATTTATCTGAAAGTATAAATTTAAATAACATACCTCTAATATAGAAAATATTTTAAATTTTAAGATCTTATCTATAGTAGTAGTTGGTATTTTTATACGTTTTGATTTTTGATTTATTGAAGAATCGTGTGGAGCTTTTAAAACTATATATGTTAATTCTTGAATGAATGGATGATATAGCTTTAAAAAGTTATTTCCTATGATAAAATCCAGTCCAGAGTCTAACATATATATAGATGGAACAATGAACCTATAATTTTGAATAAAAATTTCAGCCATCTCTGCTTTTTGGTTAATTTTATGTATTGATTTGTCAGCTATTCTAACTCTTAATGGTTTCTTTAATTTTTTCCAATCAAGTTTTATATTTGTACTAGCAAAGCATTGTGTTGCTCCAGTATCTATGAAAGCATTTATAAACTTTTCTGATATTTTTATAGTAATAAATGTGGCATTATTACTCAGTCTCTGAGTCTGTTTCTGAGACATATTCAAAAATATAGTCTAGGTTATCATCAGATTCTTCTAATGGTTCCATGAAACAAGACTTAGCAATTTCTATTTGTTTGATAAGATCCTTTTTATCCTTCTTTTTTGGACATTCATTTGCATAGTGTCCTTCTTCTTGGCAATACCAACACTTACAATTTTTTTTTTTATTTGGGCAATAGTCATTTTTTTGTCTTTTATTTTTATTGTTATTTCTCTTCCTAAAATACCTCTTTTTTCTTCAGTTTGGATAGTATTTTCTTTTTCTAAATTGATATTTTCTTTTTCTTTGAAAATTTTTATTAAGACCATATTTTTGAGGTATCTCTTCATTATCCTGACAGCAAATTCTAATTATATTTGCAAATCTTTTTTGAGTTGCTTTTTGCATACAACGTTCTTTTATTTCCTCTCTTATTGCAGAGGTTGCTCCACCAAAATTATTTTCAATTGTCCCTCTATTTATTTCTCTTATAAATCTTCCCATTATAAATTCATTAGCAGGATATGGAAGTTTTGTTATATACATACTAAGATAATGATTTTTATCTTCTTCTTTTAATTTGTAATAATGTATTCTATATTCACATATATAAGACTCCACATTACATAAATCATATATCTGAATATTAGCTAAATGGTTTTTTGCTTCTTGATATTCTTTATTATAGACTTCTTGTCTATGATCTATAATATTTTTTCCAAAAAATTCTTTATATAGAATCATCATTATATATAATATCTTATCATAAGCTGTTGTTTTTGTTGCTAATTCTTCTATTATTTGGTTTTCTATTGATGTCATATAATCTTATAGTTCCTTTAGTATGAAACCCTATGTAATTCCAAATGTCTCTTCCAGACAATTCACTAAGTTTTGGATTAGTAAAGGCTTCTAATAAGAAGGAATTCAACCAGTTTTCAAAAATTTCTTTTTCATTCTTTTTACAGTCTAAATCGAGCATTCTTTCTCCTTCCATTTCCTGGATTTTAGGAACGTATTTTGATGATATTTTTGTATATTTTGAATCTTTATTTATAAACCCTTTTTTTAAAAGCATAATTATCAAAACCTGTCTCCCATTTAAATTGAGATTGATTATCCTTAGATGTTCCAGCTTCATTTTTTTACTTGTATTGGAATTGCTGGTTCTTCGTCACTTGAATAATCTAGGATGTGTTCTTCATTTTCTATATTTTCAGAATTTACTAATTCTTCTTCTATTTGAAATCCATGTTCCATAATATTATTTTCTTGAGCCATTTTTAATTGTTTAAAAAGCATTGTAACTTCTTCTAATTTTTCTTCAATATTCATAATTTTAGTGGTGGTTTTACTTTTAAATCTGTTATGTTGATTATATTTTGAAATTTTTCTTCTTTGGGATTCTCTTTTTCCTTATTTCTTTGAAATTTTATAGATACTAATATTTCTTCAAGCATATCTACTATAGAATTTAATTGTGGGTTAAAAGTGTGATAAAGATGTGGGGAATCATTTCTATGGTAACATTTTTTAGAAATTCCGTGTGAAAAATAAATTTTTTTAGGTTTTTGAAGTCCTTCAATAAAACTTATAGTAAAATAAAGATTTTGAGAAAAATCATTTTGTATTGATTTTAAGAATTCGGTGTCATTACAGTTAACATTAGTTAAAATCATTAATTTTTGATCTATTAATTTTGGTAACTTAATTATTTCTTCTCTTAAATCTTCTAATTTACTTTTTTCCATTTGGTGACGCTTTTCTTTTTGAAGAGCTACGGTTTTAAATGAAAAGTGTGGCTTTAGAAAGTGTGGTTTAAGTAAGCAAATTTTTAAATCTGTATGACTTTTGCTCTGTACCCTATAATTCACTTAATTATAAAAGTGATTCTTATCGGAATAAGAAGTAATTAAGGCATACGATATATATATATATATAATACTAGTATTTGGATAAAATATTATACTATATAATTATTTTTAAATAAATAATTATATTATATTCTTTACATTTTCATATTACATGATAAATAATTTAGTTATTTAAATAACTAATAGTCTATATATAAATTTTCATGACAGTCTTATAGTCTAAATATTTTAATTAGAATCTAATAATGTTAGGAGTTTTTTTTGGTGACTAATAATGTTAAGAGTTTAAAATAATATCTTATATTTTAATTAATATAAACTTATTTTAATAAGATAAAATATGTGAATATATATATTGAAATTACTTCTATATATAATTTTAAACCTTAAAACGAAAATGATAAATGACGCTCCTCATATTAATTTGAATATATATATATCTGAGTGACTGAACAAGAAAAAGGAGGAACAACTTGTTTTAATTTAAGAAAAAGCTCACATCACACTACTATGAAATATTGGTTCCACCACTACATCATCAAGAGTTGTTTTAAATTTTATAATCAACCTAAAGTGCAGCTTTTACAATCAACAACTTCAAATTCAAAATATTATCATCATTTTGTTTTGTATTAAAATATCAAATAGAATAAACAAATATTATTGCTTTTTTGTTTGCATCTTACAATTAGTAATGTATGTTTTCTTTGTTCGGCAATTATAAAATGTTCAATGACTTATTAGCAGGGTCCGCACAGCAAATTAAGTAGTTAACTATGGAAAATGCACACCATTTAAATGGCAGACAAAATATCTCCCTGTAGATTTGCCACCATATACATTGTTCACTACCGGCTACTTGTCAATGTTAAAAACACATTGTTCATTACCGGCTACTTCCATTTTATATAAACAAACGAAAATATATATTACCACTACCGTACCGGGAGAAAAAGCCAAAGACAACTATCATAAACAGTACATGATGAAATTTTATTGCTACTAGGTAGCAATCACGCAAGATGATACGATTTTGTGAAATAGTTTTTTGCTTTTGTTTTCTGTGTTTTTTTTTTTATTGTAAAGATTCTATATTAAATAATACATGATGAAATTTTATTGCTATTAGGTAGAAATCACACATGTAACACCCTAACTACCAGAGCTCACACTTCCGGCTGCGCGACTCTGATAGCTCGGACATTACGACGACACTTATACTATTTAATACTAAAAATATGAGCCTGTTTAAAACTTTAAACCGCAATACCGCTCCCAAAAATACTTTCGTTCGATAACGTACATCCATAAATACCATACAACTTACAAAAACTCATAAAGAGTACATCCACATATATACATACATATATATATAAGTAATATTACAAACATAATCCAATACAATTCCTATCCCTCTTACAGGTTATATCAAGATCAAGGCGAGGGTACAATAAACCATAACTAAAACAATACAGAGCATCACAACAACAATTAAATAAGCTCTTCGTAACTTCTGCGCCCATATCCTGAAAGGGGAAAAATGTAGGGAGGTGAGAACATCATCCTCGAAAGGGTTCTCAGTAGAGGGTTTTTGGGAATTACTGTAATAGGATACGTGAAGATAAACCGTACCAGTGATTAATAACCATCTTATGCCTCTTTTCAAAAACAACCGTTTACAATAAAAGAGAAATCTGAAATCCTTTTTCTGAAAGAAGAAACTGTTCATTTAAACAATATTCAAAAGCATTTCAGAAGGTTTATCTATGCTGAACCAAATTAGCCTTTCACGCATTTCCAAACCATAACCACAATACCGAAACCAACCATCGGTCCATCTCAATTTAACCACGGCCCTAGGCCTAAACAATCCAACCAACAACCAATCACCACAATCCAACAGAGTCCCAGATGCAAACACAGGAAGGAAGTTCAAGCACAAACAAACAGTTATTACAAGTAGAACAGTTAGCAATTAATCACATAGGCAAACCAAGTATAATATGCACACCTAACCAATGTCACACAAATGCATATGATGCATGCCTGTCCCTAGTGGCTGATGATATCATCTGTCGGTTATAAAGCCAACCCGACAAGTCCTGGTAGCTAACCATTGGACTGTCCCTCTGTCGTGCATCCCCAACTCGAGTTATACTCATCATAAACTTGATCATAATCATGATCCATATCCATCACCCTTACTGGTGAATATTTATGGGGGCGAGCTCATCCGGGCCTTTCACAGTGCCCGGCCACACTTACGACATAGGGTCAACAGAGTATCAAGTCTCGACCTGGAGCACGTGGTGGCTAGCCACTGCTACTACCCAGGGAAACTCGTATCTCAGATAGTGGAAGTGCAACATTCACATTTATCAATGATTCAGCATAAACATGCATTCAATCTCATCCATGGATCAACATCCATCTCAGCCATCCGGCTCACGGTTCAGTCCAGAACCAGCCAATATTCATATCATACACAGCCATTTCGGCTCACGGTTCAATCCAAAACCAACCAATATGTATAATCATACACAGCCATTCCGGCTCACAACAAAACAGCACTTCCACCATTCAACATCATTAAATTCATAAAGTCGGCATTTAAGCCATAAATCATTTCCTCAATTCATTTCACTTTGAAATCGAGTTTCAACTCTTTTCAGCCTTGGCTTTAAAGATCTCATTTCTCAAATCATTTTAGGCTCATAAGCCACTTTTACTCAAGGTAAATTTCCCTTTGAAAACAATGCCACTCTCGGCATCCTCTTTCCAAACTTCCATAACCATGGCAAGTTAAAGATTCTTTTTGGAGACACTCAAAATCATCCATTCAACAATGGGATTTTATAACAAAGTTTCTCGGCAGAGTCCCAAGTCTTTAGGGGAGAATAACATATCTCATTTCGCCAAAATCATTTAAAATCATTAAAACATTGGCTTTCTGATTTGAGTAAGAAAATAGGATCTAAGCCAAACCGAGTCACGTAACCTTTACTTCTTTCAAAACCATTTCCTTTACTTAAACAAAACCGGCTTCAATTCCATAATTAAATCTGAAGCGTTTCAAACTGATAAGAGAATCATTTTCGTTGTGTTAAACTAGAGTTCAAAAGATACTTTGAATCTTATTTAAAACGTCAAAATAATGAGGCTCATCAATCGAAATCCAATTCCTTTTAAAATCACGAAAACTCTCCCAAGGGACAATCTTTGTGTTTAATAGAGAAAAACATAAACCCGTTTTACCTTTTAAAACAGCCTCAAAGCAAAATTCTCTTTCAAATGAATTGTACCCAAAGACATACTGTTCTTCTTGGAAAATAAGGATAAATCATGATTCTCTTTTCAATAATTCTTTCAAAGCATAACTTCATTGCTTTCTTAATTGCTCTAAGTAAAGGTAATAAAGAAGCCATAATTTCACAATCCTCAAAATAAATAGGAAAGGCATTAAACTCAAAATTCCCCAATTAACATCTCAAATAAGGACTCGGATTCTATAGAAATTTCGGCAGCACCTCCCCTAAAACTTGGACTTTTGCCACCCGGTTCGGGTCCCAACTAAACCGTTTCTCATTCTTTTTCAACAGCTCAAAACCAGAAATCAATTCAAAAGCAAGCTAAATCCAACAGTCGCCTCAGTGGCATATCTCAAGGAAGCCATTTCAAAAATCAACTCAATATCAACCGATTTAACTCATTTCCAAAGCTTTAAAGAATCGGTTCAGCAATAAATCGTTTATCAAAACCAAATCAATTAAAGCAACACAGGCTGAATTTCAAGAGTATTCTATCTTCCACATCATCAAAATAATTGACTCAATTCAAACCAATCCTCAACGGATTAAACTCATTTCAAATCTTTAAAGAATCAACTTCAAGCATTACATTTCACAAGCCACACAACAATTCGGCCAAACCAACATCCATAGTCATTCGAGTCAATCAAATAATACATAAGGCAGATACAATCACCAAATACACAATATCTCACATCAGTACCCATATGTAACAATTCCAATAATAAACTATAGTTTTTGGAAAGCGCCCCTACCTTAGCAAGCAAAACTTAACCCAAGCGTGTCAACTGAACTCTTTTCGCTCTGCCCGAAATCACCGACAATCAGAACCCGACTCGGCTTGCTCTCTCGAAAGCAGAAACCGCTACAAGTGGCATAAGCAAACCGGATTCTAACTCCTAAAACCATTAACATCGCAAATACTTTATTACACGGAACAGAGCACTAACGCAGGGCTTTCAAAAATCAAAATACTCACTGAAATCACAAAACGAAGCAGCCGCAGCTCCCTATCAACCCGGCAGTGGCTCCGTCAGTAACCCCAAGCGACAATCGCGAGCAAAAACACCGGTGACGGTAACTGTAACAACCACGCGGCGTTAACAACCTTTCCGGAATTCCAACAGAACAGAAACCAAACTCAAAGAACTTACCGGCAGTGGAACACGGTGGCAGTAGGGTCTCAAGTGGCAGAAACTCAGCCCGGAGCTCCGGCGGCCATGGCGGCAGATTTTGACGGCACGGCAACAAGGGCTGGGAACCACCCACCATCATCGCGTCTCATCCTCTCCCGCTACTGACAAGGACAGCAACCACCATAGCATCCTGACCCAAGCAGCGGCTTCCAAGGGCAAAGGCGGCGCACTCACCCAGAACCCAAATGGAGCAACGGTAGGAGCGGCGGCCAAGGATTCCGGCGGTAGTGGCGGTGAACCAGAGCACCAGAAGCGGAGAGGATTCATCTTGCTTCCCTCTCTCACCTCCGTTCCACAGCAGTGACCTCCATTGGCGGTAGCGGCGGACTACACCCCAGGGCGACGGCGACTGTTCAGACGGCAGTGACGACACATGGCTGTGCGCGACGGCAGCGGCGAGTCCCTCTCCGCGCGACGCCGTCTCCACGCCTCACTCTCTCTCGATCTTGTGCTCCCCTCTGGTCGCGATCCACGGCGGCGATGGTGGCGCTATTGGAAGACATGGAGGCAGTGGCGGCGAGACGTGGGTCGACGGCAAGGCGCAGGTCCATCTCCCCCTGTCTCGCGAGCTCTCTCTTCTCGTTCAGAGCTCCCCTCCCCTCAGTCAGCGACGGCGGCGACGGTGGCAGTGGCACCCACCGCGCCGCCTCCCTCTTCTCCCCTCTATTTCGTTTTTCTTTTGCTTCTGCTCCTTTCTTTCATGAAGAAAGAACAAAAGGAAACTGTGCGTGCTATGGCTGCTGGGCTCAGGGGGAAAGGGTAGCTAGGTTAGGGTTTAGGCAAAATTAGGTTTAGGGGTAATTTGGTAATTTCAAATAAAATTGGGTATAATATAATAATTGAAACTCAAATTAAATCCAACACTAGTTGTATATAGAAAATACTATTTGCTCATCAATTTCACAAATTATTTTCAATAAAATGCCCAAATCCAAAAATTAGAAATAATATACTTAATTTCTTTATTTTTCCAAAATAGCAGTAATAATATTTAAATATTACTTATCTAATCCAAATCTTATAAAATCCTTATTATTTCATAACTATCAACCTTATACTTTAAATATAGAAAATAATCCAATAATTATAAAATTGGATAATAATCATAACTTATCTCAAATCCAATAAATCAAAACTTGCCTTAATTATCTTTAATAAAATAATCTCTGAAATCAAGGCTATAAATAATTGTAGGATTTAAGACTTGATCATAATAAGACTTTTCAAAGATTCTGGGCCTTACATTCTACCCACCTTATAAAAATTTTCGCCCTCGAAAATTGATACAAAATGGAAGAAATTCCATAACAGTTCACCCTTGAACACATTTAAAGAAGAAGCAAAAATATCTCAAAATATAATCATATATACGATTTTCAAATACTTTGATTATCATAAGCATAAGGATGCAAAGGTAGGAGTGTAACTGCCAAGCAAACGTTACAAGATAGGCTCAATGCAAAAGATAACATGGGTCAATCATGTGATAGTAGGGCAAGGCATCAAAGGCTAGAAAACAGGATGGAGTTAAAACGATGTGCTCAATATCCGCACACTAATCTTATATCAACCTCAAGGTTTCAACTTTCCAATTCCATCAAGCACCTTACAAACCCCAAATTTGATCACAAGCCTGACAATCACAAACCCGTTCGCAAGGAACAAAATGCCCACAACTCATACGTTGCACACCTACCGCTTCAACTTCCGTATACACATCACATCTTAAAGAACTAACGTATCGCGTTACTACGTCTACAAGTCGCACGTGATACCAAAACAATTCTCGAGTCTACTCAGAAGAATATGAGATCTTAGAAAGGAGAGACGGATGTCAAAGACAATAGTCATAGATTTGAAAGAATATATCCAATCCCAGATAAACATGGATGTTCAAGCAATAAAGTTTGCTAGACATAATTCAATTGACAACTTCAAAGATAACCCTTAGATCAAAGAAGTTCAATAGGATCAACAAGAAGATAACCAGCGCATCAGCTTGAAACAAACTCAAACTGAGTCGATGAAGTATGAGGTTTACAAAAGAGAATATCTCAAACCCAAGGCAAAGCTCACAAAACTCAAGGGCATGATTAAAAATACTTCTGAATACATTGTTCTTAAAAGAATCGAAAACTTGCAGGAAAATCACCTCGCAGTCTAAAAGAAAAGTTAAGCAACAAATGTCCTTCAAGAGAGTAACAAAAGCATAAATGTGGCTTTACTTCAATACAATTCCATGTTGAAGTAGATTTTGTAGAGTTCCAAAAACAAATGCACACAACTTTGGCTAAGAGCTAAAATATTTCCTCAAATATTTTAGAAAGATAATTAAATGCACAACTTAACCAAAAGCAGTTCATAAAAACTCGGAAATAATCAGATGCTTGTTCAAAATTCTCAAAATTTCATATTCAAACAAGCATGTATAACATTTATAGCAAGTACGAAAGAGGAAGTTAAACTCTTTTTAGAAAAGAAACTCCGAGATAAAAATTTGCTTACAATCTGGTAAGGAAATAAGTGGTGCGTTACAAACAAACCGGTTTCCACTAAATAAGGAAACTTTCCAAAACCTCATTTAAAATAGCGCATGCCGATTTTTAAATTAACTTCATCAATATTGAACAATGGTTTCAATCTAAATCAAGAAACAGAAAATAAATTCCGTTTAAAACTTCTTACAAGAGAATTCAAAACTTCTTTAAAAAGTCCAAAACAATACTCCAAAAGTGTTCTTGAAATCCCCATCTCAGAAGAACATTCAAGAAGTTTAAGATGTACTAAAAAGGAGTTAAGCCTTGCAAGAAAGGATCTTAAATTAGAGTAGTTCAAACAAGATCCACTAAGCATGAAATATCAAACAAGTTTTAAATTGATCCAAAAGAATACAAAAGTCATAGAAAAGACAACTCAATCATTTGTAATTTTTCAATGATAAATCTTTAACTAAAAACTCTTGTAGAGATAATGGGAGAATAAACAATGTACTATCCTGAAACGAATCAAACTGACCCACATAAGGATGAGATTCACAAGAGGGGACAAACCAAGATCAATGGTAATGTCCACAAGATGTAAAAGATTAGTTAAAAACAGAATCACGTATGACATTCATAGAGGTGAAAAGCTTAAGAAGGAACCAGTCCGTTCATAAGAAGAAAGCTATGAATCCAACATTTTCAAAAGAACAACAATGGCATAAACTATGTAGTATGCTAAACCAAACTCAATTCAAAATAAGTTAAGTAAAGCTTATCAAACGAAACTCAACCAGAATGAAAGCGAAAAATTCTTTCTTCTCATCATTGTTAGAGACATCAAATTGATACTGGCCCCTAAGTCACACAAGGCCTTCTCCACCATGACTTCTCCTATGATGCAGGGGATTTGGAAACTGCCTGGATCCTTCAATTTCTGAGGCAATTTGTGCTGGATGATGGCACTGCATTCTTCAGTTAACAACACAGTTTCCTCGTTTCTCCAGCTTCTTTTCTTGGTCATTAATTCCTTTAAGAATTTTGCATAGAGTGGCATTTGCTCTATTGCCTCAGCAAACGGAATGTTGATTTGAAGCTTCTTGAAAATCTCCAAGAACCTGGAGAATTGGCCATCCTTTTCACTTTTCATCAAACGTTGAGGATATGGTGCTTTAGGTGTATAAGGCTTCAGGACCTCTTTTTCTTTTTCTTTTGTTGCAGACGATGTAAAAGATTGTCCTTGTTCCTTATCTCTCACATTTTCCTTTGCTTCATCCTCTGTGGTTTCCTTTGAGATCTCCTTTAGATTCTTTCCGCTTCTGAGGGTTATGGCCTTACATTCTTCCCTTGCAATAGCCTTGGCAGCATGAGAAACGCTTGTCCCAGGGGTTTGCTTAGACAAATACGCAATTTGATTTTCTAGCTTCTGGATGGCAGCTCCTTGGTTTTACAGGTTAGAATTTACTTCTTCCTTAAAAGCTTTCAATTCGGTTATGTCTTGACTCATGGTTGCAAGCATTCCTTCTATCCTGTTTAATTGATCTTGAAATTGTTGGTTCGGATTAGGTTGAGCAGGTTGATTATTTTGGCTATGATATGGTGGTTGAGAGTAAGTGTTTTGTGTGGCTTGGTATGATCTTTGGTTGGAGTTTTGGTATGTGGACTTGTTATGTTGGTTTTGCTGGTTTCCCCACCCAAAGTTTGGGTGGTTTTTCCAGCCTGGGTTGTAAGTGTTGGAATGTGGATCATATGGTTGCCTTTGTTGATTTCCTACATAATTGGCCTCTTCCCAATCACCTCCTTCAGTGCTTTCTTCCTCTTGATCTTGTGTGTGTATTGCAGCCACTTGTTTTGTTTCTAATTTCCTGGTGAGCTCTGCTAGTTGCTTGGCAAACACCTTGTTTTGGGCTAGAATTGTATCAACATGGTTCAGCTCCATGACTCCCTTAGTGTTGTGTCTCTCTGATGCATAGTAGTACTCATTCTCAGCCACGGTCTCAATCACTTTAATGGCTTCTTCCACAGTCTTTTTCCTGTTCAATGAACCTCCTGATGAATGGTCTACAGCCTTCCTTGATTCATAAGACAGTCCATCATAGAAAATATGCAATTGCACCCAGTCATGGAACATGTCTGGTGGGCATTTCCTTGTCAAATCTTTGAATCTCTCCCATGCCTCGTAGAGAGTTTCACCATCTTGTTGTCTAAACGTCTGAACCTCAGATCGAAGCCTATTGACCTTTTGTGGGGGGTAGAAACGTGCCAGAAACTTGCTTTCCACCTCATCCCAGGTTGTTAGGCTCCCCCTTGGGAATGATTCCAGCCACTTAGCTGCCTTGTCCCTAAGTGAAAATGGGAACAAAAGCAGTTTATATGCATCTTCCTGGACTCCATTGGACTTCACAGTGTCGCAAATTCTTAGAAATTTTGTGAGATGTTGGTTTGGGTCTTCATTAGCACTTCCACCAAATGAACAATGATTCTCCACAAGTGATATTAGCTGTGGTTTGAGCTCAAAATTGTTGGCCTGAATGGGTGGTTTCTGGATGCTGCTACCACAATTCCCAGAGGTTGGGTTTATGTATGAACTAAGAACCCTCCTCTCAGGAATGGCATTGTTTCCATCAGCTCTCTCATGGTTGTGAACTTCTCTATCCATGTTGAGATCTAGAGCTTCCTCAAAATTGTCCTCAGATTCTCCTTCAGATTCTTCTTCTCCCAGTACTCTCTTCCCTCTTGCTTCCCTTCTAAGTCTATGAAGGGTCCTCTCTGGTTCGGTATATGGAGGAGTTGATGTCTCTCCTCTCCTACCTGTCATACAAGAACACAGCACAGGCACCAAACAAGTGAAATACTCTTGGTTAATGGAAGAGTATGGTCAGAGCAGTTGAGGAATTAATTCAAACAGTTAGTGAGTCAGTGAGTTAGTTGCTTGAATTTAAAGGCATAAAGAAAGAAAGCATGTAACGGAGTGCAGAAATTAAAATTCAACAAGTAACTTGAACAGAATTAACAAAGCAAGAAAAATTGCTCAATCTAGTTAACTTCCAATTTGAGAATTGTCAATCGAAAACCAATCCCTGGCAACGGCGCCATAACTTTGATGCGCATAAACTAGTTATGCTACGATTTAGGAAATTGCACGATCGGCAAAATTCCTTCCGGCAAGTGCACCGGTTATCGTCAAGTAAAAACTCACAATAGAGTGAGGTCGAATCCCACAAGGATTGGTTGAGTGAGCAATTCGGATTAGAAGTGTGTTCTAGTTGAGCGGAATCAAGATTTAGATGAGAATTGCGGAATGTAAAATTGGCGGGAAACGTAAATGACAAGAAATTTAAATGGCGGAATCTTAAATTGCATGAGGTAAAGAGCAGAAGCTAAATTGCTGAAATTAAAGGGAATGGGGGTGATTGCATGAATTTAATTGCAGAATATAAAGAGAAAGTGGAAATCAGAAATGGGGAATTCATTGGGTTATAGGAGATATTGAGATCTCCGAATCAAAACATGTTTATCTCTTCCTCAACCAATGCGTTCATTGAATTTTGCTTGGCAATCTTATATGATTGGATCCCAATCCCTTGGCTCACCAATTCTCTCTAAAAACGAACAAATTCCCAATCCCTTGGTTTAAATGTTCATAAGAAGAGATGATGCTCGATCACTGATTATACCACACAGTTTCATGAACCACAATTTGGTAGGATTACATGTCACAATATCCATCCAAACCCCAATCCAATTCATTGTGAGAAAGCTTCTCTAGCATGAATCCTCCATTCCTTTCCCAAGGTTCCGAAGGATTCCAATTATGGGTAAGTTCTTTCCCAAGACAACTACCCAATGGAATTAGATCGAGAAGCTTTCTAACAAAATTCAAGAGAAAAGATTGAAGAAGAAGATAAACTATTATTGATTCATTGAATTACAATAGAGCTCCCTAACCCAATGAAAGGGGGTTTAGTGAGTCATAGCTCTGAATTCAATTACAAAGATATGAAAACTAGCCAAAAGAAAAGGTAAAAGTCCCTTCCTAACTTAAATTCTATCCTATTTATACACTTTCTATATTGAGCTTCTGTTGTGTTTCTTGGGCTTTGAGGCCTCTCCCTGCTTTCCTTTTGCCTTGGGTTTATGATCCATAATCTTGATGAGGCTGTTGATCCAAATTCTGTAACATTCATTGAGCCAACTTAGTGATAATCAAATAATGACACATGACTCAATAAATTGAAATTTCAGACTCATCAATCCTTCAGGCCCAATCCCATAAACCATGATATTCAATTGGGTTTCATACCAGAGTAAGTTTAAGTTGATGTTTGTGCTCAAATACTAACTTAAACCGCAATATTTTTGGCCCAGAAACCTTTTCCAAGAGTGGCGTTTAAGTTGCAGTTTAAGCTTAAACTGTAGCTTAAACGCCAGACACTTCCAGTGATGCCTTTTGTGGAAGCACGTTTAAGCTTCAGTTTAAGGTTAAACTGAAGCTTAAACGTGGAAATGGAAGAAGGCAGCCCTGGAGGGTAACTTAGTCGAACACGTTTAAGCTTCAGTTTAAGGTTAAACTGAAGCTTAAACGTGGAGATAGAAAAGGCAGCCCTGGAGGTCGAACACGTTTAAGCTCCAGTTTAAGGTTAAACTGGAGCTTAAACGTGGAAATAGAGAAAGCCATCCTGGAGGTCGAACACGTTTAAGCTCCAGTTTAAGGTTAAACTGGAGCTTAAACGTGGAAGCTGAGAAAGGTAGCCCTGGAGGTGTCGAACACGTTTAAGCTCCAGTTTAAGGTTAAACTGGAGCTTAAACGTGGAAATGGAGAAAGCAACCCTGGAGGAGAAAACTTGGTCGAACACGTTTAAGCTCCAGTTTAAGGTTAAACTGGAGCTTAAACGTGGAAATGGCTCCCTGGTGCATTTCCCATTTCTGGCGTTTAACCTCCAGTTTAAGGTTAAACTGGAGGTTAAACGTGGAAATGCTTCCTGAGTGGCATTCTCATTCTGGCGTTTAACCTCCAGTTTAAGGTTAAACTGGAGGTTAAACGTGGAAATGCTTCTTTGGTGAGACTTTCATTCTGGCGTTTAACCTCCAGTTTAAGGTTAAACTGGAGGTTAAACTTCAGTTTCAGCATTTCTTAGCCTTCATGATTCTGGCGTTTAAGCTTCAGTTTAGGCTTAAACTGGAACTTAAACTCCACATGTGATATTCAAGCTTCCTTTATTGATTTTGTTGCTTCCTTGCCTAGCCTCTTCTTCCCTGAAATCATCCAAACAATTGCATCAAAGTCTTGCAAAATTTCATGAGAAATCTTCCATTCATAGCATTCAAGTAATATAACTAAAACTCATGGAATTTGCATCAAAATCATACTGTTTGGATGGTTCATTGCTTTGTTATTCTTTTAACCATTCTTGGTTACTTTAAGCTCAAGAAAATGCATAAAACAACTAAAACTATAAAAAAAATGCTAGTGAAACTAGCCTAAGATGCCTTGGCATCAATACACAATCAAATAAAGATGTCCATTGGAACTATAGTAAAATTACTAGAAGGTCAAAATTTACTTTTAAAATAAGTACAATTGCGTAAACCAGTAAAAGTACAGGCAAAGTATTAGAAAGAAATAGTTGTTAAACTGTATAAATAATTTCAAAGTCTCATATATAGAAAAGCATATATCTAATCAACAGCAATTTATAAAATCTCAAAATTGGCTGTGATCACTGTCAAGTAAGAGAAAAACTGAATCAACAATTTTTCAAAGAATGGACTCAGAATCCGGAGTTAAAAGTCACAGCACATTAAGACAGGTTCAAGGCTATATCAAAGAATACTTGAATCAAGAAGAACTCAAACAGAGGAAGATAGATGCAACAAAGATCTTAAACCAGCATATGCACTTAAGGTCAAACAAGAATACATATGGATAGAGGAATAGAGTGAAGACATCAAATTACTCTTCAAAAGGTCTAGCAAATAAGAAATTCAAGTTAGGATATGAAAGAACATGTCAACTCGAACAGAATTCAAGACACACAACTGAATAGCCTCGAGAAGTAGTTTCCAACTTTTCCAAAACCCGCGATTCGCTTTACTCAAAACTAGGATTTCATCTATGATAACCCATCAGTGCTTTCATATACATATTTCACTAGTATTAAGCCGGCCGAACTTAATATCAGGAATTATGCAATGCAAGACTAACAATGTTAATCAATAGACTGTCATGTGCATAAAGCTCTAATTCTCGTCATTCGACAAGACCTAATACATGACAAACGCTCAGAGTATGCAACTGAAGCATAGTCAGTCCATTCCTCAGGCTCTACAGGAAGAACTGCTCTGATACCATAATGTAACACCCTAACTACCAGAGCTCACACTTCCGGCTGCGCGACTCTGATAGCTCGGACATTACGACGACACTTATACTATTTAATACTAAAAATATGAGCCTGTTTAAAACTTTAAACCGCAATACCGCTCCCAAAAATACTTTCGTTCGATAACGTACATCCATAAATACCATACAACTTACAAAAACTCATAAAGAGTACATCCACATATATACATACATATATATATAAGTAATATTACAAACATAATCCAATACAATTCCTATCCCTCTTACAGGTTATATCAAGATCAAGGCGAGGGTACAATAAACCATAACTAAAACAATACAGAGCATCACAACAACAATTAAATAAGCTCTTCGTAACTTCTGCGCCCATATCCTGAAAGGGGAAAAATGTAGGGAGGTGAGAACATCATCCTCGAAAGGGTTCTCAGTAGAGGGTTTTTGGGAATTACTGTAATAGGATACGTGAAGATAAACCGTACCAGTGATTAATAACCATCTTATGCCTCTTTTCAAAAACAACCGTTTACAATAAAAGAGAAATCTGAAATCCTTTTTCTGAAAGAAGAAACTGTTCATTTAAACAATATTCAAAAGCATTTCAGAAGGTTTATCTATGCTGAACCAAATTAGCCTTTCACGCATTTCCAAACCATAACCACAATACCGAAACCAACCATCGGTCCATCTCAATTTAACCACGGCCCTAGGCCTAAACAATCCAACCAACAACCAATCACCACAATCCAACAGAGTCCCAGATGCAAACACAGGAAGGAAGTTCAAGCACAAACAAACAGTTATTACAAGTAGAACAGTTAGCAATTAATCACATAGGCAAACCAAGTATAATATGCACACCTAACCAATGTCACACAAATGCATATGATGCATGCCTGTCCCTAGTGGCTGATGATATCATCTGTCGGTTATAAAGCCAACCCGACAAGTCCTGGTAGCTAACCATTGGACTGTCCCTCTGTCGTGCATCCCCAACTCGAGTTATACTCATCATAAACTTGATCATAATCATGATCCATATCCATCACCCTTACTGGTGAATATTTATGGGGGCGAGCTCATCCGGGCCTTTCAAGTGCCCGGCCACACTTACGACATAGGGTCAACAGAGTATCAAGTCTCGACCTGGAGCACGTGGTGGCTAGCCACTGCTACTACCCAGGGAAACTCGTATCTCAGATAGTGGAAGTGCAACATTCACATTTATCAATGATTCAGCATAAACATGCATTCAATCTCATCCATGGATCAACATCCATCTCAGCCATCCGGCTCACGGTTCAGTCCAGAACCAGCCAATATTCATATCATACACAGCCATTCCGGCTCACGGTTCAATCCAAAACCAACCAATATGTATAATCATACACAGCCATTCCGGCTCACAACAAAACAGCACTTCCACCATTCAACATCATTAAATTCATAAAGTCGGCATTTAAGCCATAAATCATTTCCTCAATTCATTTCACTTTGAAATCGAGTTTCAACTCTTTTCAGCCTTGGCTTTAAAGATCTCATTTCTCAAATCATTTTAGGCTCATAAGCCACTTTTACTCAAGGTAAATTTCCCTTTGAAAACAATGCCACTCTCGGCATCCTCTTTCCAAACTTCCATAACCATGGCAAGTTAAAGATTCTTTTTGGAGACACTCAAAATCATCCATTCAACAATGGGATTTTATAACAAAGTTTCTCGGCAGAGTCCCAAGTCTTTAGGGGAGAATAACATATCTCATTTCGCCAAAATCATTTAAAATCATTAAAACATTGGCTTTCTGATTTGAGTAAGAAAATAGGATCTAAGCCAAACCGAGTCACGTAACCTTTACTTCTTTCAAAACCATTTCCTTTACTTAAACAAAACCGGCTTCAATTCCATAATTAAATCTGAAGCGTTTCAAACTGATAAGAGAATCATTTTCGTTGTGTTAAACTAGAGTTCAAAAGATACTTTGAATCTTATTTAAAACGTCAAAATAATGAGGCTCATCAATCGAAATCCAATTCCTTTTAAAATCACGAAAACTCTCCCAAGGGACAATCTTTGTGTTTAATAGAGAAAAACATAAACCCGTTTTACCTTTTAAAACAGCCTCAAAGCAAAATTCTCTTTCAAATGAATTGTACCCAAAGACATACTGTTCTTCTTGGAAAATAAGGATAAATCATGATTCTCTTTTCAATAATTCTTTCAAAGCATAACTTCATTGCTTTCTTAATTGCTCTAAGTAAAGGTAATAAAGAAGCCATAATTTCACAATCCTCAAAATAAATAGGAAAGGCATTAAACTCAAAATTCCCCAATTAACATCTCAAATAAGGACTCGGATTCTATAGAAATTTCGGCAGCACCTCCCCTAAAACTTGGACTTTTGCCACCCGGTTCGGGTCCCAACTAAACCGTTTCTCATTCTTTTTCAACAGCTCAAAACCAGAAATCAATTCAAAAGCAAGCTAAATCCAACAGTCGCCTCAGTGGCATATCTCAAGGAAGCCATTTCAAAAATCAACTCAATATCAACCGATTTAACTCATTTCCAAAGCTTTAAAGAATCGGTTCAGCAATAAATCGTTTATCAAAACCAAATCAATTAAAGCAACACAGGCTGAATTTCAAGAGTATTCTATCTTCCACATCATCAAAATAATTGACTCAATTCAAACCAATCCTCAACGGATTAAACTCATTTCAAATCTTTAAAGAATCAACTTCAAGCATTACATTTCACAAGCCACACAACAATTCGGCCAAACCAACATCCATAGTCATTCGAGTCAATCAAATAATACATAAGGCAGATACAATCACCAAATACACAATATCTCACATCAGTACCCATATGTAACAATTCCAATAATAAACTATAGTTTTTGGAAAGCGCCCCTACCTCAGCAAGCAAAACTTAACCCAAGCGTGTCAACTGAACTCTTTTCGCTCTGCCCGAAATCACCGACAATCAGAACCCGATTCGGCTTGCTCTCTCGAAAGCAGAAACCGCTACAAGTGGCATAAGCAAACCGGATTCTAACTCCTAAAACCATTAACATCGCAAATACTTTATTACACGGAACAGAGCACTAACGCAGGGCTTTCAAAAATCAAAATACTCACTGAAATCACAAAACGAAGCAGCCGCAGCTCCCTATCAACCCGGCAGTGGCTCCGTCAGTAACCCCAAGTGACAATCGCGAGCAAAAACACCGGTGACGGTAACTGTAACAACCACGCGGCGTTAACAACCTTTCCGGAATTCCAACAGAACAGAAACCAAACTCAAAGAACTTACCAGCAGTGGAACACGGTGGCAGTAGGGTCTCAAGTGGCAGAAACTCAGCCCGGAGCTCCGGCGGCCATGGCGGCAGATTTTGACGGCACGGCAACAAGTGCTGGGAACCACCCACCATCATCGCGTCTCATCCTCTCCCGCTACTGACAAGGACAGCAACCACCATAGCATCCTGACCCAAGCAGCGGCTTCCAAGGGCAAAGGCGGCGCACTCACCCAGAACCCAAATGGAGCAACGGTAGGAGCGGCGGCCAAGGATTCCGGCGGTAGTGGCGGTGAACCAGAGCACCAGAAGCGGAGAGGATTCATCTTGCTTCCCTCTCTCACCTCCGTTCCACAGCAGTGACCTCTACTGGCGGTAGCGGCGGACTACACCCCAGGGCGACGGTGACTGTTCAGACGGCAGTGACGACACATGGCTGTGCGCGACGACAGCGGCGAGTCCCTCTCCGCGCGACGCCGTCTCCACGCCTCACTCTCTCTCGATCTCGTGCTCCCCTCTGGTCGCGATCCACGGCGGCGATGGTGGCGCTATTGGAAGACATGGAGGCAGTGGCGGCGAGACGTGGGTCGACGGCAAGGCGCAGGTCCATCTCCCCCTGTCTCGCGAGCTCTCTCTTCTCGTTCAGAGCTCCCCTCCCCTCAGTCAGCGACGGCGGCGACGGTGGCAGTGGCACCCACCGCGCCGCCTCCCTCTTCTCCCCTCTATTTCGTTTTTCTTTTGCTTCTGCTCCTTTCTTTCATGAAGAAAGAACAAAAGGAAACTGTGCGTGCTATGGCTGCTGGGCTCAGGGGGGAAAGGGTAGCTAGGTTAGGGTTTAGGCAAAATTAGGTTTAGGGGTAATTTGGTAATTTCAAATAAAATTGGGTATAATATAATAATTGAAACTCAAATTAAATCCAACACTAGTTGTATATAGAAAATACTATTTGCTCATCAATTTCACAAATTATTTTCAATAAAATGCCCAAATCCAAAAATTAGAAATAATATACTTAATTTCTTTATTTTTCCAAAATAGCAGTAATAATATTTAAATATTACTTATCTAATCCAAATCTTATAAAATCCTTATTATTTCATAACTATCAACCTTATACTTTAAATATAGAAAATAATCCAATAATTATAAAATTGGATAATAATCATAACTTATCTCAAATCCAATAAATCAAAACTTGCCTTAATTATCTTTAATAAAATAATCTCTGAAATCAAGGCTATAAATAATTGTAGGATTTAAGACTTGATCATAATAAGACTTTTCAAAGATTCTGGGCCTTACAACACAGAGTTAGATCCAAAAAATTTTGATAGTGGAGGCGAAATATATAACATGATAATAATTTTTATAATAAAAATATTATGTTTACATAAAAAAAATTAGCTATTAAATTATCTACTATAAATTTGAGTATAAATACATATATTAACTTATTTTTAATGTGTATTTTGTATTTTAAAATTTTTATTTTAAAATTTATTCTGTACAAGTAATTATTTTATGTATATATAGCATAATTGTTGTTATAATTATATTTTGTTATTGTAAAATATAATTAGATTTTAAAATATCTAATTACAAATTAAAATATTAAAATAGTAATTTAAATAATAACACATAATTTAAAATTTAATTTTTTATATTTCGTATTTTGAAACCTTGACAATATAATCAAAATGTCTTTTTTCTTTGTATATGTCGTTAAACAATCATTTAAAACTCAACTTTCATACAATTAGCTCTTTGATGATATTCATAATTGAAAAAATTCATTCAATTAGTGTAGTTATTATGAAAAAAACTAAAGCTAATTTCAAAAGAAGAAACACAAATAAATAGATAATATTCTTTCGAGTCGATTTCTAAGAAAGAACACCAATCTTATTTAAATTTAAAAATTGATAATTATAATAGACATCTAATATGAAGTTCTCAAATTGACTATCAAGTGTCGAAAATTGAATAAAAAATTATTGTGGGGTCAAATTTAATAATTTAGTGGGGGCAAATAAATATTATTATTATATACTACTCAATAAAATTTCAAATTTTAGTGGGGCGCTTGCCCTACAACTATAAGAGTGGATCCGTCCCTGCAGAGAGTTAATATTTAAAATGATCTCCGAAATTTGACTACCGACTCAATTTGACCCTCTAATTTTTAATTGACCCAATTTATACTTTAAAATTTTAAGACGTGTGATAATGTGGCACCCAAACCTCACCACATGCCTCTCCTTCTTCCGCTTACCATCGCCATAATCACCTCTCCTTTACCAATACTCTCTCCCCCAACAAACAATAACATTCACAACCCACCAACACTCACACATTTCTACCGCCATAGTTTTGAAGAGCATAACACCTACATTCATCATTCCTTCATAACTGTAAGCAAACAGTAAACCAATGAATGTGACATTGTTAGGGGCAATACCATGAACTACAATTTGTGAAAAGAGCTGCAATGCTTGTTTATCGTGACCATTCATCGCCATGCCGCAAATAACGGCACCCGAAGACATAACATCCTTATGCACAATCATGTTGAAAATCTTGAATCCAATTTTCATGTAACCACACTTAGTATACATGTTGAGCAATGCATTCCCAATGTTACTATCAATTACAAGGTCACACCACTGATGCCAAGGCATCTTAGGCTAGTTTCACTAGCATTTTTTATGTTATTTTTAGTTGTTTTATGCATTTTCTTGAGCCTTAAGTAATCATTTGGGCCAAATAGTCATGCTTGTCTTAAATCATTCAAACATGAAGATTTTTATGCAAATTCCATGAGTTTTTAGTTATATTCCTTGAATGCTATGAATGGAAGAATTCTCATGAATTTTAGCAAGACTTTGATGCAACTGTTTGGATGATTTCAGAGAAGAAGAGGCTAGGCAAGGAAGCAACAAAATCAATAAAGGAAGCTTGAATATCACATGTGGAGTTTAAGTTCCAGTTTAAGCCTAAACTGGAGCTTAAACGCCAAAAATCATGAAGGATAAGAAATGCTGGAATTGAAGTTTAACCTCCAGTTTGACCTCAAACTGGAGGTTAAACGCCAGAATGAAAAGCCTCACTAAAGAAGCATTCCACGTTTAACCTCCAGTTTGACCTCAAACTGGAGGTTAAACGCCAGAATGATAATGCCACCCAGGGAGGAGTTCCACGTTTAACCTCCAGTTTGACCTCAAACTGGAGGTTAAACGCCAGAACCAGGAAGAGTACCAGGGAGCCATTCCACGTTTAACCTCCAGTTTGACCTCAAACTGAAGGTTAAACGTGTTCGACACCTCCAGGGCTACCATTCTAAGCATTCCACGTTTAACCTCCAGTTTGACCTCAAACTGGAGGTTAAACGTGTTCGACCTCCAGGGCTGCCCTTCCTTTATCCACGTTTAAGTTTCAGTTTAACCTTAAACTGAAGCTTAAACGTGTTATATGGAACAGCTTGACCATGCCTTCTTCAAACATAAATAACTTGAGCTACAAAACTCCAAATGAGGTGATTCAAAATGCATTGGAAAGAAGACATCTAGAGCTTTCCAAGCATATATGGCATGCATGGTGGATACTAAAAATTGAGGGAGAAAACAGCCCCGTAATGTGCATAGAAGAGCATAGTACCAACATGCAATCAGGCCAGCTGACCTCTTCACCTTCCATGGAGTATAACTCGAGTTGTAGAGATCCAATTGAGGTGCTTCCAGTTGCGTTAGAAAGCTGACATCCATAGCTTTCCAACGAGGTATAATAGTCTATATTTGGCATCAAATTGGCAAGGTTGACAAGAGAACAAAGTGACGACTCAAGAAAGGGGGTGCAACATTTGAGTGTAGTTTAATGGATCATTATCCTTTTTGGATCAATTATGTCACTCAGCCCTTCAAGCAAGCAAGGCCCATCAACAACACCAAATCAAGGCCACAAGAATCATCTAGAATAGTTTATTTTCATTTGATTGTAATTTGCTTTGAATTTCATTTTCATTTTGTAATTTAGGGAGCCTATTTAAAGGCCTTAGTTTCTGTTTTTAAAGAGGGGGGGATTGAAGGGGAATCCAGCCCCTGATGGGGACCTTGGACTTTTACTTTCACTTTTAGCTAGTTTTCTTTTTCTTTGTAATTGAATTCAGAGCTATGATTCACTAAACCCCCTTTCATTGGGTTAGGGAGCTCTATTGTAATTCAATGAATCAATAATAGTTTATCTTCTTCTTCAATCTTTTCTCTTGAATTTTGTTAGAAAGCTTCTCGATCTAATTCCATTGAGTAGTTGTCTTGGGAAAGAAACTACTCATACTTGGAATCCTTCGGAGCCTTGGGAAAGGAATGGAGGATTCATGCTAGAGAAGCTTTCTCACAGTGGATTGGATTGGGGTTTGGATGGATATTGTGACATGTAATCCTACCAAATTGTGGTTCATGAAATTGTGTGGTATAATCAGTGATCAAGCATCATCTCTTCTTATGAACATTTAAACCAAGGGATTGGGAATTTGTTTGTTTTTAGAGAGCATTGGTGAGCCAAGGAATTGGGATCCAATCATATAAGATTGCCAAGCAAAATTTAATGAATGCATTGGTTGAGGAAGAGATTTACATGTTTTGATTCGGAGATTTCAATATCTCCTAAACCCAATGAATTCCCCATTTCTGATTTCCACTTTCTCTTTAAATTCTGCAATTCAATTCTTGCAATCATCCCCATTCCCTTTTAATTTCAGCAATTTACATTCTGCTCTTTAATTCATGCAATTTAAGATTCAGCCATTTAATTTTCTTGTCATTTACTTTTCCCGCCAATTTTACATTCCGCAATTCTCATCTCAAATCTTGATTCCGCTCAACTAGAACACACTTCTAATTCGAATTGCTCACTCAACCAATCCTTGTGGGATTCGACCTCACTCTATTGTGAGTTTTTACTTGACGACGATAACCGGTGCACTTGCCGGAAGGAATTTTGCCGATCGTGCAATTTCCTAAATCGTAGCATAACTAGTTTATGCGCATCAACCACCCATTGTCCCAAATTTAAAGCACCCTCAAAAGCACCCTTACCAATTGCACTCGTCTTTGTGTTCCTATTAAGAGGGATCTAAAGTGTGGTGTTGTATTTTTTTTTCTTTTCTATTTCTCTTTAATTTGTTAATGTTAGTGATTGTTAATGTTGTTTGTTTGGGAGGGAGGATGTTGGTAGAGAAAAGATGGTAATGGTGATGGTGATGGTGATGGTGAAAAAGAGAAAGATTAGATAATAAAAAAGCTCTTTATAAGTGGCGTTGAAAATGTGTGGGTGTTGGTGGATTGTGAATGTTGTTGTTTGTTGGGGGAGGGAGGGTGTTGGTAGAGGGGAGGTGGTGATGACGATGGTAAAAGGAAGAAGGAGAGGCATGTGGTGAGATTTGGGTGCCACGTCATCACTCTGGTGACAGAATTAAACGGAAGAGTCAATTTGAGCCACGTCTTAAAATTTCAGGGTATAAATTAAGTCAATTAAAAATTAGAAGATCAAATTGAGTTGGTGATCAAATTTCGGGGATCATTTTGAATATTAACTCATCATGCAAGATGATACGATTTTGTGAAATAATTTTTTGCTTTTATTTTTTATGTTTTTTTTAATTGTAAAGATTCCATATTTAACTCATGAATTCGTTCTTTAAAGTTACAATAAGTAAGTTCATAAAATAGAAATTGAGACAAGCAATTCAGATTTTGGATAATCAATTTTATTTCATATATATGTGTGTCAATTTTATTTCATATGTGTGTGGAAGTTTATATTAAAGAATGATGGAGAAGTATTGAATTGAAAAGAGAGATTTACATGTAGTTTTTATTGACGAGCAAAAACTCTAAATAATCCAATAAATATTTTAAAAGATAGTGAGTTTCCTAATAAAAAAAAAATTTATTTTTGGTTTTGATCTTTAATTTTGTGAGATTGATTAGTCTTCTATCAATGATCTCTTTTAAGTTAACAAAACATGATTACATAGCATGTTAAATTATTAATTTATTCATTAAATACTTGTTTAAATTGATAAATTAAGAACTCCCCTAACCCAAGCTCTGTTAATTCTTCAATAATTTTGTAGAATGCAAGTTGCTAAGAAGACTATTATTAAGTTTTGAATTTTTGACAAGCACGTTTGATGATAGTTGTCAATTTTCATCATGTCAAGTATTTACTTCGCTTAGTCAAATATATAGTAGGATGCTTATATTTCAGACGTTCGAGCTTGAACTCAGTTGAGAACACATTTGCACATGGATTTTTAAAAATGATTTATTAATTTAGTAGGTGTTCTTAATTAAATATCCTTTTAAATATTAAATAAAAGTTTACTAAAAATATAGATTAAGTAAACATGTTTTTAAATGTTTTAAGAGTATATATATTTTTAATTTTTTTACTGTTTCTTAGAAAAATTATTAAGATATTATATTACTAGGATTATATTGAGTGTTAAGTGTACGTAATTTAATTTAAACCTTCATTGTTTTTTCTGCAAATTCAGATATATTTAAACAGTGTGTGTGGCAATTACAAGTGAGAAGCATAGCATTGCTGCAATGCACCAGAAGGCGCACAATACTGACAGTGTAATAAGGCCACCGTCAGAGTCAGGCTTGAATAAATCTGCAAGTTTAACCTCTAACAACCATGGTTTTTGATTGCGGATGGCGACTTATGGCGGTGAGGCAAAAATCCGTCATAAAATTATAGTGGATAGTGTTGAAAAAAATGGCGAAAATAGTGGATTACCTAAAAAATACATATATATGTACAAAAAAATATGCAAAAAAATTACAAATATAATAAACTATAAAATCTATTTATATAAATAATTTTTTAGTCATAAAGCATCCAATTAATGTAGCAAATATAGTAGCAAATTTTGCAAATAAACATAACATCAAGTTCAAATCGTAACTCAAAAGTCATAAGAAAGCCATAAAACAGAAGATATAAAACATAAAAACTATAAAACATCTAAATTCTATCTCTCATCAACTTCATCCAAATTAACACGATTATTATCGTGTCCCTCTGCCCCCTCATCATCCTCTGATTCAGTATCGTTAAATTGAATCTCCTCTTCTTGTTCTTCTTCATTTTCAGAATCCTCTTCATCTTCAAATTTTGGTTCTTCTTCCTCTTCCATAATTATTTCCTTTTCTTTTCCTTTTTTTGAAGCCTTAAACCCACTTGGTCCACCCTTTGCACCATCCCTTAAACCCACTTGGTTCTTCTTTATTTTATGGTCCACCCTTTGTACCCCATTGCTTCAAACACAAGGTTCCAACTCAAAGTGTTGTCATCTTGATGAACCAAATTAGCATCATCATCCACATTATCATCATCTCGAAAGGTGGCAGTCCCAATTTCTCCAACTAGCCACTCATTACACTCATCAATGTCATTGAGTGCAATAGGGTCAACTTCATCTTTAAGGTTGTACCTCTCGATGAGTTGTTGGTTATACTTTTTGAAGACCAAACTCTCAATCATTTCATGATCAAGCCTATTTCTTTTTTTAGTAAGAATATACTCAAATATACTCCAATTACGCTCACATCCTGAAGCCCTACAAGTCAAGCTTAAGATCTTGATAGCAAGGTCTCGCATGTTTGGAACTTCATGCCCATATGTCTGCCACTAAAATGCTATAAAATTAAAATAAATTTGTCTAAGATTTTAATCAAACTAAATTTATAAAGCTTTGTAAAATTTATAACAATCTTACCAGGTGAAATCTTTTTCCTCTGAGATTTTGCAAAATCTGATCCAAAAAGCCCATAGCCTGTCTTGTATAGTGCTTGCTCCTCCAATATCTTTTGTTGTACAGCTTGACTTGGCACCAATCTAGTGATTCACTCAAACCACCCCTTTGTAACTTCTAAATCCAGCTCAATGCGAGGGTTGTCATAAAATAACTCGGGATTTAGAAAATGACCAGCTGCATGCAATGGACGATGAAGTTGGCAATTCCATCTGTTGTCAATGATTTTAAAAATATCATTGTACCTGCTCTCATCATTTGAAAATGTTTTCATGATGCATTTCTTTTCCTTCTCCATTCATCATAAATATATCCCATTGGTAGCTTCTTGTTCCCATCAACAAGTCTAAGCACCCAAACAAGAGGGCTCATGATCTTAAGGGTGTACTTGACATGATTCTAAAAGGGGGGCATGATAACAATCTTTGTTGCCTGATGAGGAGAATTAGTGCCGGTCTAGAATTTCTCAATATGAAAAGAACTTCTTCGTTGCAAGCATAGCCTAGACCGACAAATAACCCTCCATCAAAGTTTAAAATAGAGACGTCACAATTCAAACTAAAATAACCGGGAGAAGAATCTCGGGTCGTCTTCTCTAGGAACTAGTGACCACAAGTGCATAAGTTTGGTTGGGAAATCGGGGGTTTCAATAATGAAGCAAACAATGAAAGGAATTAAAGAACAATCAAAATTGCAATTAATGAACTAATAAATGAATTAAAGAGCTATCTATGTAGTATGAACAAGTAAAGCTTAAAATGATTGAATTATGGTTCAAAACATAAATGGTTGCCTTGGCTTGGGTTGAGTTAGGGAATCCTTTTCTTGTCATAACCACAACTATGATAATTATAATGGATTAACTCACCTAGTCAACATTTAACATCGAAGAGTAAGTCAAGTGAGCATAGTTGTTCTTAATCCATAAATCCTAGCTAACTTACTAATTACCTTAGTAAAAAGCTAGTGTTAGTGGAAACAAGCATAACTAACAATCCAAGAATTATTACTAAATGTCAAACATTATGACTCTAGTAACCCATATACTCATTTCCCCAAGCCAATGAGTGGAAATCTACCTCATAATCAAAATTGGCATTTCAATAAACACATGGTAGGCATATTCATAAAACATGGCAAAATTGCAAAACTACTCAAAACTATGAATAACCAAAGAACAAAGTCAACAATGGCAACTCAAACAAATATATAATAACCACTAAACATCAAAATTATCAACTAAAACTCAAAATTGCAAAAGTATATATGTATTGATGAAGTGAATTAAAATATATAAAAGTGTAGAACATGTAGTGCAATTAAAGAGAAAATTAAGAAATACTTAAAATGAAAGCAAACTAGAATCCAAGATCAAAATTGAAAAATATAAACTTATAATCTAAATCCTAATTAAACCCTAAAAAAGTTGAGAGAAAACCTAAAGAAAAACTAAACTAAAACTACCTAAAACTATCTAAAAATATGCCTAAGTGTTGTATTGTATTGTATGGTCTCTTCTCCCCTTGCAAGCCCTTCCATATATGCTTCAACCAATCAGAAATGGGCCAGAAAAGCCCTCAAAATTGCAAGCCACGTGACTTTTTAATGAAGTCACGCGCTGGTACTTGTGCGTACGCACACTTGACTGTGTGCTTCTGCTTTGTTTCTTCATGTTTTCTCCCAATTGCATGCTTCTCTTCCACTCTTTTCAAGCCATTCTTACCTATTACACCTGAAATCACTCATAAAAAAATATCAAGGAATCGAATGGAATGAAAGTGGAATAAAATTGATTAAATTAAGCACAAAATAGCATGTTTTCACAATTAGACATAATTAAAGAGAAAACACAAAAGTATGCTATTTAGATGAATAAATGTGGGTTTATATGATGAAATCCACTCAATTCAATCCAAAATCTATCATCAAATATGGATTCATCAATTTCCACACACTTAAATAATAGCATGTCCTCATGCTAATCCCAATCAAAGGAGAGAAGTGAAAGGGCAAGCAACTTATTTAATGTACTACCTACATGCGTGCAACTATGTTAAATATTACCTACTCATATATTTATATTAAAGTTCCTACTAAATTTGGCAAAAAACAAACAACAAAATTCCAACCAATCAACAGTAGATCATTAGGGTTAAGGCAAGGAATTAATGCAATATGATCAATGTCCAAAGATTTGATTTGAAGTTTTTAAAAATTAATTCAGCAACTTGCAAAAAGACATAAGATAAGAGAAGGAATTATAGAATTGAGCAATTGAACCCCTCACCCGATGTGTATACGCTCTAATCGCTCAGTGTTTAGGGCTTAATCACTCAATTCTCCTTTAATCATGTTTTCTACGATTTGCTAGTCATCTAACAATCAACAAATACTTGATGTAGGAATGCAAATGTCATGAGGTCTTTAGAGGGTTGTAACGGGGTTAGGATAAGGGTAGGATTAATATGGTTAAGTGGACTAGTAGATTAGATCTTTGATTAGCTCAAATATCCCACCTAATCCTATATCAACTTATTTACACAAAAGAAAACAACCTAACTCCCCATTCTTCTCCTATCGCATATTTACTCATGCATTTTCTTTCTAATTCAACCACATATGCATTCTTTATGTAGCATTATTATTATCATTTCTCTTCTTTTTCTTTTTTTCTCTTTATATATATATATATATATATATATATATATATATATATATATATATATATATATATATATATGCAAAAGGATATGCACCAAAATATTTCTTTTATCACCAAAAAAGATGCATATGTTCTAAGTAACAAATGCATGAGTATTTACCCATTTTTTCCAAAATTTCTCGATGAATACCCAAGGTAAAATTTTTCTTTACTACCAATGTTCCTCCATAAATCTTCTCCCACACTTGAATAACACACACTCCTCAACCTAAACTAATAAAAAATATGATTTATGGACATTAATAATTTTTCGCTTAGGGAGAAAGATGTGCTTAAAATTAGAACAAAAAGAGGATTAAAAAGGCTCAAAAGCGGGTTACAATGGTAGATATAAGGGTATGGCTATATGGGTTATTAAGTTTAATTTTAAAAATGGCCTCAATCATACTAAATGCATTTAAAACATCAAATTTAGGACATAAAGACTCAAGCAAATCTAAGATCACAATCATAAAAGGAGTATAGCACAGAAGAACAAAATTTGTCGTTGATAATGTGCAACCACACCATTAAAGCTCAAATCTTACTTGGTGGTTTGTTCTAGCTCTTTTTTATGTTCTACAAAAAATATTTCAAGCAAGTTTGAAAGAGAAGTTTTTAAATCTAATCAATGGAACGCCCTGAAAGAGATTTCTTGAAAATTTCTTTGTTGTTTTTGCCAAACTTATTTCCTATACTAGGTAACATGCAAATATTTACTACAATAAAACTAGAAATAAACTAGGACACACACACACACACACACACACACACACACACACACACACATATAAGCAAAATAAATAAGGTACGGTGCAAAACATCAAAACTATCAACAAATATCCAGAAAAGACATATAAACAAAATAAGAAATATTGCAAAGTGTTCGGGAAGAGAAGTTTACGCCCCATAATTGTGAATCCTTCCCCCACAGTCCTCCGTGCAAGCATCACAATATGGGGAAAAAGGCTCAAAGGCACTCCACCTTCAGCTGGCTGATGCGGGGGCTCGGGCTACTGTAGAAAATAAATAAACAGAAAATGAGGAAGAGTTCATATGAGTGTGGTATGATAAAAGAAAATGTGTGTATTCTAAATGTGCACACGGTTAGGACACATACATTGGCAAGTTAAAACAAAAACCACACGCTTGCAAAATGAAGTATAAGTTCCTTAATTAAGTGGCCTAAGTTGCAAGACACAGAATAAACAAGGATTGAAGCACAATCAAGTTTAGGCAAATAGAACAGGAGTGAATTGAATTTAGGAAATATTGGATATTGTAATTGTGCAAGTGAAAGCACAAAATTAATATAAAAGCACAATAAACAATAACCAATCTAATAATGAAAAGAGAACCACTTATTCATCTTGAAACATAATGAAATAGTCACATGGTAAAGGTACTTGTTGCAAAAAGTGACAAACTCGACAAGAATCCAGTCAAGTCACTCAAACAAATGCAAAACATTAACAAGAAACAAGTACCGGTTTAGTGATTAATTTGATATGAAAATCATGATGAACAAGTAATTCAACTCAATTCACTTAATTCAATATTCACTCACAAATAATTTGTCCTAGGATGCAATCAAAACATGAATTTTCAAAACTACTAGGCGATGACAAGTCATCTTGTGCTAGCTTTTCAAGCATTTTTCACTTGTTTCATTAGGTTTTATGCACTTTCTTGCATTAGAAGTAAGTAATTTGGAGTGGTTTTGTATGGTTTTGTTAAATTAATCAACCATCCTTTATTTGACACTAAATCATGAGGTTTAAGCTAAAATTAGTTGGTTTTTGAATGATTTGTAGACCTTGTGAATTATTAAAACTTTGATTGGTTGTTTTGATTACTTGTAGGTGAAGAAATGGTGGAAAAAGGATTTTTTGGCATGCTTTTGAAGTTAAAACACGCTTTGGACCTTAGGCCACGCTTTGGAAAGCGTGACCCAAAGCACAAAAGCGTTACGCACAAAGAAGGCAAGGGCGCTCAGTTCACTTACCTAACTGAGCGCTAGTGGAGCATCAACAGCAAAAGCCAAGGGAGCAAAGATATATGGCGCTCAGTGAACTCTCTTAACTGAGAGCCCAAGGAACCAAAATTCACAAGGGAAAATCAATAGCGCTCAGTTAACTTTGTTAACTTTATCGGGCTCCTCATGAAAGAAAATCAAGGCGCCACACCAAGAAAAGGGGCAGCCAGGTTTCGAACCCATGATAGCAACGGGAAGCACGCTACAAACCCTTGCAAGAAAATAAGCCAAAATGACTTCACCAAGTTTCGAACCTTGCACCCAGGAAGCCAAAAGAAGCACTACACCAAGCAAGGAAGCAAAGCCATTGGGTGCTCAGTTACTTTACTTCACTGAGCGCCACTTTGCAAGGGAATTGGGCCAAGGAAATTAGTGCCGAAAAGCATCGTCCAAGGTTCGAAGGGGGAGTTCTCTCCACAAGCAAAGGGCGTTGAGTTAACTCCTTTAACTGAGCACCAGTACAAGGAAAATGTTCATCAAATGGGATAACTATGGCTCGAAGCTAGAAACCCATATTCAAGTAAAAGGGCACTACATTTGGATTCTTAACTTAGCGCTATGCAAAGCCTTGCCAAGGAGGCTTGGTTCGAAAGCCTAGGACCAAGAATTTGAGCGCTGCGTTGCCATAAGTAACTGAACGCTTCCCTGGAGCCATGCACGAGACAAACCTGGGCCAAGACTTTGAGAGCTCTGTTGGTTCAATTAACCGAGCGGTTCCCTAGAGGTGCACCATGGTTCAATTTCAATTAAAAGCCAAATTGGATCCAACTCTTCACCAAATGAAAAGCCCACTCTAAGTTCTGAAGATCAAAAATAAAAAGTGTGTAAATAGAACTTAGTTTGATTTAGAGAGGAACCCTTTACTTTCACTTTGAACTTTCTTTTATTTTGAGTTTTATTTTTAGCTCACTTTTACATTTTAGCTTGAATTGGGGAATTGGGATTGAGAGATGAGTTCTCTTTATCCTTGTTCTTACTTTTGCATTTCTTACTTTCTGTTTTTGAATTGTAGATTGAGATTGAAGGAATTTTGTTTCAATCCTTGATCTGCAACTCATCTTTGTTTTCTTCTGCATAATTCTAAGGATTGGAAATTGGATTTAGCTTTCTGGTGCACGAAATCTCTAGCAACGGTGCCAAAAACTCGGTACCACGTTTATAATCTCAAATTCTTTTTCACAACTCCGATACAACTAACCAGCAAGTGCACTAGGTCGTCCAAGTAAAAACCTTACGTGAGTAAGGGTCGATCCCAAGGAGATTGTCGGTATGAAGCAGGCTATGGTCATCTTGTAAATCTTAGTCAAGCAGATTCAAATGGTTATGTGATTTTGATAATTAAAATATAAAATATAAAATAGGATTGATAAACCCATATTTTATGATATATTTTATGCTTAGTTTGAGTGATTTATTCAATCCTTCACCCACTTATTCATATTAATTGCATGGTTTTACTTTCCCTTCCTTATTATATGATGTATGTAAAAAATATGTTTCCTATGCTTTAAAATTAACTATTTTAATTACCTTTATTTCCATTCGATGCCGTGATTCGTGTGTTGAGTAGTTTCAGATCTTCTAAGGCAGGAATGACTCAAAGGATGGAAAGGAAACATACAAAAATGGAAGGAAAGCACAAAACAGAGTTTTTGAAGAAACTGGCAGCCACGCAATCGCATGGGCGACGCGGTCGCATGCCAGCGCGAAAAGGCATTGACGCGGCCGCATGACTGATGCGACCGCGCACCTCGAGCGAAACACATATGACGCGGTTGCATGACTGACGCGACCGCGTGACAAGGAAAACTCCGAATGACACGACCGCATGACCCACGCGGACGCGTGACAGAGGCCACGCACCAAAATTGTAGAAAATGCTCCCAGCAAATTCTGAAGCCCTTGTTGGCCCAAATCCAAGTCCATAAGGCATAGACCAGTGGTTATGAAGTGGGAGAATGCATCCATTCAAGGAGAGTCTCCACTTTAGTTAGTTTTTCATGATTTAGATTTAGTTTAGAGAGAGGTTCTCTCCTCTCTCTTCTCTCTTTAGGATTAGGATTTAGAATTAGGATTTTATTCGCTTTCAGGATTATCTCTTTATCAGGTTCAATATTCCCTTTTATTTACTTTTGCAATTTAATTATGAATTCTTCCATGTTACAGATTACTCTTTTGAATTAATGTTATTTGAGGTATTTCAGTTTAATATTGCTTTATTTTATTTATGTTACTATTGTTCCCAATCTGAAGACATTTTTATTCCAGTAGATTTACTTTTCTCCTTTTGGTCTTGGTTAAGAAATTAGTAACTCAGGAGTTATCAAACTCAAACATGATTGATAATTGTTATCTTTGTTAATTAAATTGAACTTCAATAATCCCAATCTTTTCTTAGGAAATAAATAGGATCCGAAGATTAAACCAATTAATCCCTTGACCTTCCTTTATCTTAGTAAAGGTTAACAAAGTGGAATTAAGATTCAATTCTCATCATCATTGATAAGGGTAACTAGGATAGGACCTCCAATTTCTCATACCTTGCCAAAAGTTTATTTACAGTCATTTATTTATTTTACTTGCCATTTAAATTGCTTGTCTTCATTTACTTTATTTGCTAATTAAACTATTCACTCCTCATTCTCAAAACCCCAATTTACAATCTCCATAACCAATAATAAGAACATACTTCCCTGTAGTTCCTTGAGAAGACGACCCGAAGTTTGAATACTTTGGTTATCAATTTATTTAGGGGTTTGTTACTTGTGACAACCAAAACGTTTGTACGAAGGGATTTCTGTTGGTTTAGAAACTATATCTACAACGCGACTATTTTTATAAATTCTTTACTATCAAAAATCCTAACGTCAAAATGGCGCCGTTGCCGGGGAACTGCAATCGTGTGCCTTATTATTGGTTATTGTAAATATTTTTCTTTTACTTGTTATTTGTCTTTATTTTCCCCTTTTATTTTTATTAGCTACTATGAATTCTCACCCTTTTCGCTTTGAGTCTGGTTCTAATGTTATTGAAAGGAATGAAAGTTATAATAGGAACATGCATCAAGGTCAGAGCAATCAAAGATGGATGGAGCCAAGAGGATCTGATCAACCCTTTAGGCAGTAATACCCTCCAAGATATCATGGACAAAGACCATTCTACAATGCATACCAAGACAATAGACATGGTGGACAACCTTGTAGTTACCAACAAGCCCCACCCTGTGCTTATAGACCATCCTCTCAACACAACTTTGAACCACCACACTCACAAGCTCCTTTTCACCATTCACCACCGTATGATCTTCATTTACCCCGATCCCAATCCAATTACTCCCAAACACCACCACTTCCCAAGGTACCACATCCAAATCTATCACCCCGAGAATCAGAGGTTCGCCTCAAGGAAACAGTAGATCAACTTCAAACAACCCTTCATCAACTGGAGCAAGCAGTAAGGCAATTATCTTCTAGACGTTCGAACATTCAAGGGCCTCCCAGAGCCCCATGTGGACAATCTAATGAAGAGTGTAGCATGAAGAAGATATTAGAAACTCCAGTGGACAAGACAGAGCATGACTTCGTACTAGAACAAGTAGAGAAAGCTATCATTATACAAGAAGAAGAGTTGGTTGAAGACTTAGGAGACGCTGAACCTCCATGGGAACCCAGAGTTATGGAGAATTCTGTCAAGGATGTTACAGCTGATGCTGAGGAGGACAGTGCCCAACCCCTAAGTAATGAACTTGCATCCGTGAGTGAATTCTCTGAGATCGAAGAATCTTCCCCAAGCGAGTACGAAGATGATACGGAGGTAGATTTCTCTCAACCTCCAGTCTATGACTTAAGTGATAAGGAAGACATAGATGGCTTTGATCAGGACATGGATACATTTGAAGAATCTTGCAAAGAAGTGGAGAATTTCACAGAAGAGCACAAGGGAGTAGAACTCACAGAACCATTGGAACCACCTATCCCAAGGCCATTACCACCCAATACAAGTTTCAAGTGGGTACAATCCTTAACCTTTAACTGTATTTTTTCACTTGAATATGGTTTGCTTGAAATAGATGGCCAGCTTAGAGCTCTCTGCGGCTTTAAGAGTAAGCGGGAAATGGCTCGTACTCAGAGTTGGTGCACAAGGTTTAATAAGGTTCCACGCTTCAACTCGAAGTGCACGGATTGGCATCATGATCAACCGAATGGATCTCGGAAAACATTTGGTTATCCTGGTGAGAATCTAATTTCTAAACTGCCCAGATGGAAAAGTATAGATCAAGACGAAGGCGGATTTAAAAGCAAAGTTTGGGATCCTGGAATCTATGCTGACATTCGTCACCCAGGGAGCCTGACAATTTGTTTGAAGCTACTCAGAAGCTTCACATGCCTAGTTTGGGACCCCGGAGGCCATTGGCATTCCAAGCATTGGTGGAGATTTCTGGATGAATTTAAACATAAGCCGCCATAACAGGAAGCTCATCCAATGTCCAACTTAAGGACTTTAACTAAAAGTGCTAGGTGGGAGACAACCCACCATGGTATGATCGTTCCTTTTTCAATTTTTTATTCAGTTTTATTTGTTTTCAAGTTTTATTTTATTTTATTATATTGAACCTGGAGTTTTGCATCGCATTCATGTTAATCATTGCATTCTGCATACTGCATAAAAAAAGGGTGTGCGACGTGACCGCATCACTCATGCGATCGCGTCAAGTTGCGAAAAACACTTCCCATGCGACCACGTCATTCACGCGGCCGCGTGATCTAGAAATCAGCGTAAACATCCAACGACCAGAAAGTTAGGTTGGAATCGTGCGGCCATTGTGCATTTTGCACAAAACGCCCACGCGATCGCGTCCCTGACGCGATCGCGTCACTTGCACAACATCAATCCCAGCATCAAGGATAGAGATACTTATGCAATTCATTGGTGAGAATTTTAGATAAGCGTATGGAGATGCTTTTGTTCCTTCTGAACCTCTGCTTTCCTACTGTCTTCATTCAATGATTCATACTCCTTTCCATGGCAAGCTGTATGCTGGGCATCACCGTTGTCAATGGCTACTTCCCGTCTTCTCAGTGAAAATGGTCTAAATACGCTTTCACCGCATGGCTAATCATCTGTCGGTTCTCGATCATGTTGGAATAGGATCCATTGATCCTTTTGCGTCTGTCACACGCCCAACACTCACGAGTTTGAAGCTCGTCACAGTCATCCCATCCCAGATCCTACTCGGAATACCACAGACAAGGTTTAGACTTTCCGGATCTCAAGAATGACCGCCAATAATTCTAGCTTATACCACAAAGACTCCGATCTTTCAGAATGGAGGCTAAGAGATAAACACTCAATCCAAGGTAGAACAGAAGTGGTTGTCAGGCACGCGTTCATAGGTTGAGAATGGTGATGAGTGTCACGGATCATCACATTCATCATGTTGAAGTACAAGCGAATATCTTAGAATAGGAATAAGCTTGAATTGAATAAGAAAACAATGGTACTTTGCATTAATACTCGAGGAGCAGCAGAGCTCCACACCTTAATCTATGGTGTGTAGAAACTCCACCGTTGAAAATACATAAGTAATGAAGGTCCAGGCATGGCCAAATGGCCAGCCCCCTAAACGTGATCTCTAAACATCAAATTATTCAAAAGATGTGAAATAAATCACTAAATGTAGTTTTTATACTAAACTAGTAGCTAGGGTTACATAAGATAAGTAAATGATGCAGAAATCCACTTCCGGGCCCACTTGGTGTGTGCTTGGGCTGAGCATTGAGCTTCCATGTGTAGAGACTCTTTTTGGAGTTAAACGCCAGGTTGTAACCTGTTTCTGGCGTTTAACTCCAGAATAGGGCAGGGAACTGGCGTTTGAACGCCAGTTTGCGTCATCAAAACTCGTGCAAAGTATGAACTATTATACATTGCTGGAAAGCCCTGGATGTCTACTTTCCAACGCAATTGAGAGCGCACCAATTGGGTTTCTATAGCTCTAGAAAATCCACTTCGAGTGTAGGGAGGTCAGAATCCAACAGCATCTGCAGTCCTTCTTCAGTGTCTGAATCAGATTTTTGCTCAAGTCCCTCAATTTCAGCCAGAAAATACCTGAAATCACAGAAAAACACACAAACTCATAGTAAAGTCCAGAAATGCATTTTTTATTTAAAAACTAATAAAAATATACTAAAAACTAACTAAATCATACTAAAAACAATGTCAAAAAGCGTATAAATTATCCGCCCATTAGTTTCTGTCTTTATTTTCATTTCTTCTGCAACTCTTGCTATCTCTTCTTGGAATTTGAATTGAGATTGAAGAGCTTCACTGATTCAAAGTTTGAGAATCATCTTTTACCTCTCTTCTCAATTGTTCTAAGAATTGGATCTAAGTTTTATTTGCTATTTCATCTTCTTTTCTTCTACAAATTGTTCTCTATTGGATTAAGGAAGGAATTGAGATCTAGACCTATTTTCTAGTCTCATTGAGCCCCTGAGATCTTAAATTTTTTTCCTAGCTTTTACAATTGAGTTGAATTTACTTTCTGTTTTGTTCTTCAAGCAATTTTCCATTTCTGTTTAGATCTACTGCACTTACTTCATCTTATTTACTTTCTATTGTTAAATTCTGCATCCCAGCATCCCACATCCCTTTACTATTCAAGCAATTTAGATTTAGCTCTTTTACTTTCTTGCACTTTAAGTTTCATGCAATTTACTCTTCTGCACTTTACTTTTCTGTCAATTTCCCCTCTCCCTTTTAGTTTCATGCAATTTAACTTCTGTTGGTTATAATTCACTCAAGTCATCAACTGTTTGCTTAACTAAACTAACCACCTAACTAAAATTGCTCAATCCTTCAATCATGCGGGATCGACCTCACTCATGTGAGTAATTACTACTTGATGCGACCTGGTACACTTGCCGGTGAGTTTAAGTGTTAGAATCTGATTTCCACCCATCAAGTTTTTGGTGCCGTTGCCGGGGATTGATTAGATTGACAATGATTAAGTAAGTTGGTAGTCTAGATTAAGCACTTTTTTCTTTATTTTTGTTTATTTCCTTTATTTTTAACTAGCACACTAACTATTTGAGACTTTGTCGCTACTAACTCTCACTGCACTCAAGCTACAGAGTGCTCTTGTGTTTCTTGTTGTTGTGGTTTTATGATAGAAGCAAGGAGAGAGATCCCTACCTTTTGTGAAACTGACGAAAGAACTCTTCGAAGGTTAAGAAGAGAAGCAAGAGGGAAAGGCATTGTTGGAGAAGAGGATTCAGAAGAAGAATTTTAAGAAATGGAGGAACATTCAACAAATCCAACAAATCCAACAGTGGGAGTGGCCAACAACAATGGTCAACCCTAGAGGAGAGTTTTGGCTTCATATACATTTGCTAATCCAAGGCATTGTAGGAGTAGCATCCTTACCCCAAATATCAATGCAAATAACTTCGAATTGAAGCCCTAGCTCATCACATTGGTACAAAACAACTGCTCATATAGAGGAAGTCTAATAGAAGATCCAAATCAGCATTTATCTACCTTCCTAAAGATCTGTGATACAGTGAAGTCTAATGGTGTGCATCCAGAAACATATAAATTGCTGCTGTTCCCATTCTTATTGAGGGACAAGGCTGCTCAATGGCTTGAAACCTTTCCACAAGGAAGCATCACTAGCTGGGAGGATCTAGTGAATA
Organism: Arachis hypogaea; assembly: GCF_003086295.3. Classification (NCBI taxonomy): domain Eukaryota; kingdom Viridiplantae; phylum Streptophyta; class Magnoliopsida; order Fabales; family Fabaceae; genus Arachis; species Arachis hypogaea. The sequence goes on along the minus strand of NC_092046.1, from coordinate 42,159,981 downwards.
AATTCTTGGCCAAGTTTTACCCCCCTCAAAGGATCATCAGGCTCAAAACTGAGGTGCAAACCTTTACACAAATGGATGCAGAATCTCTCTATAAGGCATGGGAAGGCCCTGATTAGAAAATGTCCCCCTGAAATATTCAATGAATGGGGCATCCTTCAAAACTTCTATGAAGGATTAACATTGAAGGCTCAGGAAGCACTAGATCACTTAGCAGGAGGCTCATTGCAATTAATGAAGACAGCAGAGGAAGCCCAAAACCTCATTGATATGGTGGCAAACAATCAATACTTCTTTGCTCATCAAAGGCAACGCCAATAGCCCAAAGGAAAGGAGTCATGGAGTTGGAAGCAGTAGACACCATCCTAGCTCAAAATAAGATAATACAGCAGCAAATCCAACAATAATTTGAGCAGATGGCTAAGAGGATTGATAGCTTGCAAGTTGCAGTAGTGAATACAAGCCAACCATCACCCACATAGGGGCAAAGTGAAGAAAACTAAGAAGATCAGCAGCAGGAACAAATTCAATATGTGCACAACCAAGGCTCAGGCCAAAATGAAGTTTATGGTGACACCTACAATCCATCCTGGAAGGACCATCCAAATCTCAGATGGGGAGATAACCACACTCAAAACCAGCAACCATGGCAAAGGAATTCAAACCAAAACAACTCAAGAAACAACCAGAACCACAACCAGCAAAACACTAACCCCAATCCATATAGAAAACCCCAAAATAACTACCCAAATTCCAGCTACTATCCACTTAATAACCCAACTACTAACCAAAACGCCTATCATCCACCTTCAACATCTCACAACCAGCCACAAGCATCACAAAACACTCAAAGGATCTTCAACTTGGAGATATTGATAGAAAAGATGCTGAAGAACCAAGAGATAACAAGCAAGAATCAGGAAGCTTCAATAAGAAACTTAGAGAGACAGATTGGACAACTATCCAAGCAAGCTGTGATTGAAAGGCCAACAAGCTCACTCCCAAGTGACACCATTCCAAATCCTAAAGAGGAGTACAAAGCCATCCAACTGAGGAGTGGAAGGACTTTGGGTGATGACAAAGAAGCCAACAAGAAGCCCATGGAGAGTGACAAGATCATTAACAAGAAGGATGAAGCTAACAGCAAGGAAGAGATGACAGCAAGCAAGCAAGCTCAAGAGAAGCTTAAAGAGAAGGATGACCAACCACAAGATCCAAGGAAAAGGAAGCAAGTAATGGAGGAATCATCTCAAGGGTAGAAGCAGGCAGTGAAGGCTTTCACACCCCCTTGCCATACCCTCAAAGGTTCAACAAGGAGATCAAGGATCAATACTTCCCCAAATTCCTTGAAGTCTTCAAGAAGTTGGAGATCAATATCCCCCTGGCTGAAGCATTAGAGCAGATGCCTCTATATGCAAAATTCTTGAAAGAGCTCATTAACAAAAAGAGAAGCTGGCATGAGAAGGAAACTATTATGCTCACACAAGAGTGCAGTGCTGTGATTCAAAGAGGTCTCCCACCAAAACTCAAGGATCCAGGAAGCTTCTTCTTGCCTTGCACCATTGGCAATATAACCATAAAAAGGGCACTGTGTGACTTAGGGGCCAGCATTAATCTAATACCGTATTCTATAATGAGAAAGCTGTGCATAGAAGAGGTAAAGCCCACACAGATGTCACTAGAGCTCGTGGACAAATCATTGGTGTTTCCTAAAGGAGTAATTGAAAACCTTTTGGTCAAGGTGGACAAGTTCATATTTCCTACAGACTTTGTGATCCTGGATCTAGGAGAAGAAGGGAATGACTCTATTATCTTGGGAAAACCCTTCTTGGCCACAGCAAGAGCCATCATAGATGTTGAACAAGGAGAGCTGACTCTAAGGGTACATGATGAAAGCATTACTTTGAATGTCTTTCCAGAAGCATAGCATAATGATGAAAAGGAAAAATGCTTGGAGGTTGACAAAGAAGACTTGTAGTGGAAGGAAGAAACCAACAAGACACTCATTAATTTCCTTCCAAAGCAACAGACAAGCAACAAGGCAGGCCAAAAGGAGAATGAGACTGCACCGAATGATGAGAAGAAGCAAGAAGGAAGTGAGGTGTTAGCCACTGAGAAGACAGATTCCAAAATACAGCCCACTGTCAAAAGAGAAAAATCATCAAGAAAAGGGAAGACAAGCAAGAAAAAGGGTCCAAAAGGGTGGAAAAATAAAAAGATCCTAACTGAAGGATTCTTAAAGGGAGATAAAGTGCAACTAATCTACCAATAGTTGGGGACAAATTAACAAGCTAATGACTACTACATTATCAACAGAGTACTCTCACTGGAGCATGCAGAGATTGAACATCAGGGCACTGGAAGGAAGCTCACAGTAAGGGGAGACAAGCTGAGACACTACAGTCATCAACCACCCTAATGAGGGTCCAACGTCAAGCTAGTGACAATAAAAGAAGCGCTTGTTGGGAGGCAACCCAACCTGAGGTAGTTTTCTTTTCATAGCTAATTCAATAAAAAAGGTTAAGTGGTTTTATCTGTATTGCAAGGAGCTAAGTTTGGTGTTTCACACCAAAACAATTTAAGGGAGAGTGAAGGATGCTAAGTTTGGTGTTCCACCAAAATCTCATTTAAAAACACATTCTCACCTTCTACATAAAGGGTTGCTAGCTCCAAGAAATTAGATAAACCATTGAATCATTGTCTATCTTCTAGTTTTTAGTTTTACAACCTTCAGCAAAAACAAAGGGGTTCATATATATGGTTGACTTAATGCATAAGAAACTTTGGCAAGGGACTAAGTTTGGTGTTCACACACCAAAGTAAGTTCAAAAGCCCATAAATAAATCATGTTGGCTAACCATTTGCTTAAGGGCTTGAGAGACAAGCAACTTTTAAGGATTATGCAGGAAAACATTCAACCTGTGGAGGGAGTCTGTATCATTGTCCAAAGGAAGTGCAACAAGGAGAAATAATGATGACAGAAGGAAAAGCTGCGAAGACATTCCCAATAGGTTGTATTGACACTTACTCCTTGGTGCTTTGAAGTACTTTAATTTGGAAATCCCTATATGTCTTGCTGAAGTGTTCAATTAAGTGCAAGTGGAGATTTTTTTTTTGCTAAGAATGCTAGCCTGCATATTGTGATTGTCATACATCAGTAACTTGAAATTTTGTTTTATTTCCCTTCTGTAAAAATAAAAGAGAAATGTTTGAAACAAGAAAGTGATTGTCCAATGTTGTAGAAATTAGAATGACATTCAGTGGAGGTATTTGTTTGATTTAATGGTTAGCTCAAATAACAAAAGCTGCATAATAACATGTTCTTTGAAGTGTGAATTAGTTTACTGCAATAAAGTCTGTTAATTAATGAAATTCCCTTGAGAATGAAGCAAAACAAAAAGAAAAAGAAAAAGAAAAGCCAAGAATTGGCAAAGAAACAAACAATAAGGCTAGACACCAATAGCTTGGACCTTAGGACATATGCCTGTGGTATTTTTGTACTGGGATATGCTTGGACAAGTAGGTTTTGAGGAGTATTCTGAAACTTGGCCACTTAGATCAACTGATCTGGGATTGCCAACTGAAAGTCCACCATCAAGAGCAATCTAGTTACAAAGCATTTAGTAATCCAAAGAGATGCTGGGCATCAATGCTCCTAGGAAGAAATTGTGAGCCACGTGTCTGTGGTGAAAGAATGTTGAGCAAAATTGAGCCAAACGGCTGCTGCAACATTTGCCACCAAGCTTTCATTAATAAATAAGCTATCTGAAGCAAAAGAAAGAAAGAAAAAGCTAGCAAGGGATCAAGCAAAAGTAAGGCATTATAGCAGCAACTCTAGTGAACCTTTAAGGAAACATTTCTTATCTGTCAGCAAGTAATAAATTAGCTACCATTGTCTGCATAAAACCTCATTGTTGTGATAACAAGTCATCTTGTGCTAGCTTTTCAAGCATTTTTCACTTGTTTCATTAGGTTTTATGCACTTTCTTGCATTAGAAGTAAGTAATTTGGAGTGGTTTTGTATGGTTTTGTTAAATTAATCAACCATCCTTTATTTGACACTAAATCATGAGGTTTAAGCTAAAATTAGTTGGTTTTTGAATGATTTGTAGACCTTGTGAATTATTAAAACTTTGATTGGTTGTTTTGATTACTTGTAGGTGAAGAAATGGTGGAAAAAGGATTTTTTGGCACGCTTTTGAAGTTAAAACACGCTTTGGACCTTAGGCCACGCTTTGGAAAGCGTGACCCAAGGCACAAAAGCGTTACGCACAAAGAAGGCAAGGGCGCTCAGTTCACTTACCTAACTGAGCGCTAGTGGAGCATCAACAGCAAAGGCCAAGGGAGCAAAGGCATATGGTGCTCAGTGAACTCTCTTAACTGAGCGCCCAAGGAACCAAAATTCACAAGGGAAAATCAATAGCGCTCAGTTAACTTTGTTAACTTTATCGGGCTCCTCATGAAAGAAAATCAAGGCGCCACACCAAGAAAGGGGGCAGCCAGGTTTCGAACCCATGCTAGCAAGGGGAAGCACGCTACAAAGCCTTGCAAGAAAATAAGCCAAAATGACTTCACCAAGTTTCGAACCTTGCACCCAGGGAGCCAAAACAAGCGCTACACCAAGCAAGGAAGCAAGGGCATTGGGCCAAGTAAATTAGCACCAAATTGCATCGTCCAGGGTTTGATGGCTTCCCAAGGGATGCTCAGTAAAGATTTTTGTCAATAAAGTCACGTTGCAAGTATAGCTCTACCAACAACAATCCTTGGGGATCAAATTTAGAGAGGGATTTGGTTGTCACAAGTTCAACCCCAATAGAAATAACCGAAGTATTCAAACCTCAAGTCGTCTCACAAGGAATGGGCAAACATGTGCTTCAACATTGGTTAGAAATCCGAGGTTGTGAGTTACGAGTAAGAAAGTAAAATGGGAATCTTAACAAGCAAGCAATCTTAAAATGCAAGAAATTAATTCAAATAACTAAGCAAGACATGAGTGATTCCAAACTAACAAAGTAATTCTATTCTAACTAAACAAGTAACTATAACTAAAGCAAGTAAGCAAGAATTCTGGGTTTCCAAATATGAATGATAAAAGCAACTCTTGGCTAGGTATGGAAATTGGGGTCACCATCCTTGTCTAATAACCATATCTTGACAGTTATGAGGAACCAAACTCATTAAGTCTACTTCTATACTTGAAGTACGTCAAATGGTTTGGTCAACATCAACCCATAAGTTCTAACCTCCCTATTAATTAACTTAATAGAAGGTTAGCATCAATAGTTATCAAATTGACCACTAAGGGCTCCCAAATCATCAAATCCATTAGACCCAATGACTCAAGTTTACCCAATTCCCTTAGCCTAGGCCAAGAGCAAAAAGAACTACTCCATAATCAAGGTAAACAATTCATCAAACACTTAGTAAGCATTAATAAAAGACATGTTCAATTTGCAATTAAATTGAAATTAACAAGTACCTACTAACAATTATCAACATACAATCATCCAAACAACACAATTAATCATAGAAATCAATAATGTAACATCAACAAAGCAAAATTCACAACATTCATGAAATGGGTATAAGATGACAATTGATGAGAATTCATAAAGCTAACACAAGATCTAAGCAAAATTATACTAAGGAATTCAAATTAAACTACTAAAATGAGTAATTAACAAGATCCAATTCAGAATTTAACAAGGGAAGATCAAATTAAAATTAGATATAGAGGAGAATAAAGGTTTCTCTCTCTAGAAGAATAAAGAACCCAAAAACTAGCTAAAATTGTGTCTTAGTGTAAAATGAATGATCCCCCCTTTTTCCCCTAGCATCCTTGGGTCTTTTCTATGCAGAAACAGCTTGAAATTGGGCCTCATGAGCCTCAAAAATTGCCAGGCATGATTTCCCTTAATGAGGTCACGTGCAGCTTCCCGTGCGTGCGCGCCATGCGTGCGTGCGCGCCGATTGCCTTTGCGATCCACGCGTGTGCGCCAAGGAGGCTTGGTTCGAAAGCCTGGGACCAAGAATTTGAGCGCTGCGTTGCCATAAGTAACTGAACGCTTCCCTGGAGCCATGCACTAGACAAACCTGGGCCAAGACTTTGAGCGCTCCGTTGGTTCAATTAACCGAGCAGTTCCCTGGAAGTGCACCATGGTTCAATTTCAATTAAAAGCCAAATTGGATCCAACTCTTCACCAAATGAAAAGCCCACTCCAAGTTCTGAAGATCAAAAATAGAAAGTGTATAAATAGGACTTAGTTTGATTTAGAGAGGAACCCTTTACTTTCACTTTGAACTTTCTTTTATTTTGAGTTTTATTTTTAGCTCACTTTTACATTTTAGCTTGAATTGGGGAATTGGGATTGAGAGATGAGTTCTCTTCATCCTTTTTCTTACTTTTGCATTTCTTACTTTCTATTTTTGAATTGTAGATTGAGATTGAAGGAATTCTGTTTCAATCTTGATCTGCAACTTATCTTTGTTTTCTTCTGCATAATTCTAAGGATTGGGAATTAGATTTAGCTTTCTATCTTCATTTTCATTTCTTCTACAACTCTTGCTATCTGCTCTTGGAATTTGAATTGAGATTGAAGAGCTTCACTGATTCTAAGTTTGAGAATCATCTTTTACCTCTCTTCTCAATTGTTCTAAGAATTGGATCTAAGTTTTATTTGCTGTTTCATCTTCTTTTCTTCTACAAATTGTTCTCTGTTGGATCAAGGAAGGAATTGAGATCTAGACCTGTTTTCTAGTCTCATTGAGCCCTTGAGATCTTGAATTTCTTTCCTAGCTTTTACAATTTTGTTGAATTTACTTTCTGTTTTGTTCTTCAAGCAATTTTCCATTTCTGTTTAGATCTACTGCACTTACTTCATCTTCTTTACTTTCTATTGTTAAATTCTGCATCCCAGCATCCCACATCCCTTTACTATTCAAGCAATTTATATTTCTTGCATTCTAAGCTTCAGCTATTTACATTTCTTGCAATCTAAGCTTCAGTCATTTACATTACTTGCACTTTAAGATTCAGCTCTTTTACTTTCTTGCACTTTAAGTTTCATGCAATTTACTCTTCTGCACTTTACTTTTCTGTCAATTTTCCCTCTCCCTTTTAGTTTCATGCAATTTAACTTCTGTTGGTTACAATTTACTCAAGTCATCAACTGTTTGCTTAACTAAACTAACCACCTAACTAAAATTGCTCAATCCTTCAATCCCTGTGGGATCGACCTCACTCATGTGAGTAATTACTACTTGATGCGACCCGGTACACCTGCCGGTGAGTTTAGGTGTTGGAATCTGATTTCCACCCATCACTAGGTACTAGTAATTTAAACCAAAGTATAAGTGCATTGATGAGATTCAATCTTAAATAGCATCAATGATCATCTAAGGTGCAAAATTCATGATTAAGTTGCCAAACAAGGATATAGTTTAACGCATATGGTACCTACAACATATGAATCAAACTCAAAATTTATTTAGGCAATTAAAGAAAGACTTAATACTTAGTGCAGATATTCATCAAATTGAAGCCACATTTCAAGCAAGAAGCACTCCAATCAACATCAAGCAAACACTTGCAACTTATTTAATTGACAAATACTAAACCAAACCAAATATAATTACTAAAATGAAAATAAAATGCAAATAAAACTAACTAGGACAAGTAGAAAATAGGGAAAAAGTAAGAGAAGAGAAGGATGGAGGGGGACGGAAGTGCGTTAGGGCTTAATTCAAAGCGTAATCGAAATTATGCCCAAAACAGCACTTGTGCGTACGCACATCTAGGTGTGTGTATGTACACAAGGTGGAAAGTGTAAGGCGTGAGCCCACACACACATGTGCGAGCGCACTGAGCAGAGAGGCAATTAAGAAGTGTGTGTATGCATAGGCATGTGCATACGCACAAAAGGCAATTTTTTTAAGAAGAAAAGGATCAAGTGTGCATGTGCACATGGGCGTGTATATGCACAAAGAGAAAAAAGGCTGGGATATGCACGCACAGAGAGGTGCGAGCGCTCCTGACAGAAGGGTTGTCAATGAGTTGGTGTATGCACTTATGGATGCGTACGCACAAGATGCTGAATTTAGTCTTTGTGTACGTACGCATAACGGTGTGCGTACGCATACTCCCCTATTTCTCAAAAAAATTTGCTTCAACCACTAAGGAATTAAACTTGAGCTCAACAAAAATTTCAACCCTAAAACATCTAGAAATTCACAAACTCATGATCCATATGAAAATCAACCTATCGAAGTTCAAAATTAAACTAATTCTAAGCTGGCTAAGACAAGTAAAAATGTAATGAATTTAAACTATAAACAAGGAAAGGGTTAGAAAGATGTTACCATGGTGGGGTGTCTTCCACCTAGCACTTTTATTTAAAGTCCTTAAGTTGGACTTATTGAAGAGACTCTTGTTAAGGCAGCCTTTGCTTCCATTCCTCCTTGAATCTCCATCCGCGCTTGGTCTTTAAAGCTCCTCCGGGATCCCATATTCTAGTTTCCTATTCCCCGTCTTGTTGATCTCTATGCTTCAAGTCGGGTGGACAAACTCTCAAAGTACCCTCAAAGCACCCCCAACACTTTCTGGAATCCACTAAATTGTGCTTTATACCACGCTTGAATCCCAAAGCTTGAATTAGCACTTTTGATAGGTCTTGAACTCTTTTGGCAACCAACCTCCAATTCTTCATCATATAACACTCCAAGTAGGACCTTAAGTTGGTGATCCGTCTCCAAAATAGCGTATTGATGTGGGACGATAAATTTCATGGGTGATATGGTTACCCACTCAAATTGCCCATGAAGTAGTGTCACCCTCTTGGATTATTGCATAAAGACCTTCACCTCTTGATTATCAACTCCTTCCTCACCAACTTCATCCAACTCTTCCCCATCACTTAAGTCACACTTTGGAGGTTGTGTGAGTCTACATCAACATCCTCTCCATATCCTAGGTTGTCTTCCCTAGGAACTAGTAACCACAAGTGCATAATTTTGATTGTGAAATTGGGTGTTTCAATAATGAATCAAACAATGAAAGGAATTAAAGAACATTCAAAATTGCAATTAATGAACTAATAAACGAATTAAAGAGCTATCTATGTAGTATGAACAAGTAAAGCTTAAAATGATTGAATTGTGGTTCAAAACATAAATGGTTGCCTTAGGTTGGGTTGAGTTAGGGAATCCCTTTCTTTTCATAACCACAACTATGATAATTAGAATGGATTAATCTCACCTAGTCAACCCTTAACATCGAAGAGTAAGTCAAGTGAGTATAGTTGTTCTTAATCCACAAATCCTAGCTAACTTACTAATTACCTTATTGAAAAGCTAGCGTTAGTGGAAACAAGAACAACTATCAATCCAAGAATTATCACTAAATATTGGACATTATGACTATAGTGACCCATATACTCATTTTCCCAAGTCAAGGAGTGGAAATCTACCCCATAATAAAAATTGGCATTTCAACAAACACATGGTAGGCATTGATGCACCACTATTTCGTGGTACATCTTGTGCTTAATTGAGTGGATTTTATCCACTATTCTCACATTTATTCATAGAATTTGCATGTTTTACACTTTCCTTCCTAATTTTATGCTATGATTGAAAATTTGTTTCTTTGGCCTTAAAATTACTAATTATTAATCCTCTCTTATTACCATTCGATGCTGTGATATGTGTGTTAAATGATTTCAGAGTTTATAGGGCAGGAATGGCTTAGAGGATGGAAAGGAAGCATGCAAAAGTGGAAGAAATACAAGAAATTGAAGGAATTGCTAAAGCTGTCAAGCCTGACCTCCTCGTACTAAATCGATCATAACATGAGCTACAGAGGTCCAAATGAGACGGTTCTAGTTGCGTTGGAAAGCTAATATCCGGGGCTTCGAAATGATATATAATTTTCCATCGTTGCCATGCAGTTAGTTGACGCACACGTGTACGCCTGACATTGCGAAAGCTCAGCGACGCGTACGCGTAGATGACGCGTATGCGTGACAGAGCCACGTGCTAGACGTATTAGAAATCGCTGGAGGCAATTTTTGGGCTATTTTTGGCCCAGTTTCAAGTCTGAAAAACACAGATTAGAGGCTGCAGAGTAGGGGAATCAGATTCATTCATTCAGACAACATTCATTCACATAATTTTAGGTTTGAGATGTAGTTTTCTAGAGAGAGGCTCTCTCCTCTCTCTAGGTTTTAGAATTTTAGATTTAGCTATTTTCAATTAGAGATTTCTACTTTACTTTAATTTAGTTTCTCTTCTACTCTTATTTGTTCTAGTCCTTTAGTTTATTTGTCTTCTCTTGTTGCTTTATTTATTCTCCAATTTGGTTTATGAACTCCATGTTAGATTCAATTTCTTATTAATGCAATTTGAGGTATTTCGTATTTATGATTGCTTTCTTCTATTTATGTTATTGATGCTTGCAATTGGTTGTTTGGATTTTATTATCTCTTATTGCTTTTCTATGCTTTTATGTTGTGCCTTCCAAGTGTTTGATAAAATGCTTGGTTAGATTTTAGTGTAGATTTCTCTCCTTTTGGCTTTGGTTGAGTAATTAGAGACTCTTGAGTTACCAAACTCCTTTGTTGATTGATAATTGAAATTTGCTAGTTGATTTGGATCCCTCTAAAGCTAGTCTTTCCTTAGGAGTTGACTAGGACTTGAGGAATCAAATTGATTTATCCACTTGACTTTCCTTCATAGTTAGAGGTTAACTAAGTGGGAGCGATGGACAATTCTCATCACAATTGATAAGGATAACTAGGATAGGAATTCTAGTTCTCATACCTTGCCAAGAGTTTTCTTAGTTATTAATTTAATTTCTTGCCATTTAATTTCCTTGTTCCTTATTTAAAAAACCCCAAAAAGATACTTTCCCGTAACTAATAATAACTACACTTCCCTGCAATTCCTTTGAGAGACGACCCGAGATTTGAATACTTCGGTTATTATTTTTAGGGGTTTGTTACTTATGACAACCAAATTTTTGTATGAAAGGATTCTTTGTTAGTTTAGACTCTATACTAGCAACGAAAATTTATTTAGAATTTTTTACTAGCAAAAATCCGTTCATCAAAATGGCGCCATTGCCGAGGAATTGCAAATGTGTGCCTTATTATTAGTTATTGTGAAAATTGTGAATAATTTTGCTTTTTCGTTTCTTTGTTAGTGTTTCTAGTTTTAGGAGTTTATTTTCATTAATTCTTATTAGTTTTTGTTTTTACTTTCTTCTGTTACTATGAATTCTCACCCCTTTGGCTATGAGTTTGGTCTAAATTATGTTGTAGGGAATAGAAGCTACAATGAGAACACGCATCAAGGTTGGGACAGTCAAAAATGGGAGGAGCCATAAGGATTTGATCAACCCTCTCCAATGCACTATGACCAACAACCATTCTATGATGCATACCAGGACAATAGCTATGGTGGACCTTTTTGTGAAAACCAAATTTTTGTATTAAAGGATTCTTTGTTGGCTTAGAAACTATACTAGCAACGAGAATTTATTGTGAATTCTAAACCGTCAAAAATCCGTTCATCAGGCATATTCATAAAACATGAAAAAATTGTAAAAATATTCAAAACTATGAACAACAATGAACAAAGTCAACAATGGCAACTCAAACAAACATATAATAACCACTAAACATCAAAATCATCAACTAAAAATCAAAATTGCAAAAGTATATATGTATTGATAAAGTGAATTAAATTATATAAAAGTGTAGAACAAGTAGTGCAATTAAAGAGAAAATTAAGAAATATTTACAATGAAAGCAAGCTAGAATCTAAGATCAAAATTGGAAAATGTGAAATTGTAATCTAAACCCTAATTAAACCCTATGAAAGTTGAGAGAAAACCTAAAGAAAAACTAAACTAAAACTACCTAAAACTATCTAAGAATATGCCGAAGTGTTGTATGGTATTCTATGGTCTCTTCTCCACTTGCTAGACCTTCTATATATGCTTCAAACCAATCAGAAATGGGCCAGAAAAGCCTTCAAAATAGTGAGCCATGTGACTTTTTAATGAAGTCACGTACTGGTATTTGTGCATATGCATAGGTGTGTGCGTACGTGATGAGCGGATAATTTATACGCTTTTTGGCATTGTTTTTAGTATGTTTTTAGTAGAATCTAGTTACTTTTAGGGATGTTTTCATTAGTTTTTATGTTAAATTCATATTTCTGGACTTTACTATGAGTTTGTGTGTTTTTCTGTGATTTCAGGTATTTTCTGGCTGAAATTGAGGGACTTGAGCAAAAATCAGATTCAGAGGTTGAAGAAGGACTGCTGATGCTGTTGGATTCTGACCTCCCTGCACTCAAAGTGGATTTTCTGGAGCTACAGAACTTCAAATGGTGCGCTTTCAATTGCGTTGGAAAGTAGACATCCAGGGATTTCCAGCAATGTATAATAGCCCATACTTTGGCCTTGTTTAGACGACGTAAAAGGGCGTTGAATGCCAGTTCTACGCTGCTGTTTGGAGTTAAACGCCAGAAACAAGTCACAAACCAGAGTTGAACGCCAGAAATACATTACAACCTGGCGTTCAAATCCAGAAAGAGCCTCTGCACGTGTAACATTCAAGCTCAGCCCAAGCACACACCAAGGGGCCCCGGAAGTGGATTTATGCATCAATTACTTACTTCTGTAAACCCTAGTAGCTAGTTTATTATAAATAGGACTTTTTACTATTGTATTAGACATCTTTGAACATCTTTGGATTATATTTTGATCTATTGATCACGTTTGGGGGCTGGCCACTCGGCCATTCCTACCCTCTATTCACTTATGTATTTTCATACGGTAGAGTTTCTGCACTCCATAGATTAAGGTGTGGAGCTCTGCTGTTCCTCAAAGATTAATGCAAAGTACTACTGTTTTTCTATTCAATTCAACTTATTCCTCTTCTAAGATATTCATTCGCACTTCAACCTGAATGTGATGAACGTGACAATCATCATCATTCCTTATGAACGCGTGCCTGACAACCACTTCCGTTCTACCTTAGATTGAATGAGTATCTCTTGGATCTCTTAATCAGAATCTTCGTGGTATAAGCTAGATTGATGGCGGCATTCATGAGAGTCCGGAAAGTCTAAACCTTGTCTGTGGTATTCCGAGTAGGACTCTGGGATTGAATGACTGTGACGAACTTCAAACTCGCGAGTGCTGGGCGTAATGACAGACGCAAAAGGAGGGTGAATCCTATTCCAGTATGATCGAGAACCTCAGATGATTAGCCGTGCTGTGACAAAGCATTTGGACCATTTTCACAAGAGGATGGGATGCAGCCATTGACAAGGGTGATGCCTCCAGACGATTAGCCATGCAGTGACAGCGCATCGGACCATTTTCCAGAGAGGATCAAAAGTAGCCATTGCCAATTGTGATGTCCTTACATAAAGCCAGCCATGGAAAGGAGTAAGACTGATTGGATGAAGACAGCGGGAAAGCAGAGATTCAGAGGAACGAAAGCATCTCTATACGCTTATCTAAAATTCTCACCAAGGATTTACATAAGTATCTCTATCCCTATTTTATGTTTACTTATTATTTAATTTCAAAAACTCCATAACCTTTTGATATTCGCCTGACTGAGATTTACAAGATGACCATAGCTTGCTTCATACTAACAATCTCCGTGGGATCGACCCTTACTCGCGTAAGGTTTATTACTTGGACGACCCAGTGCACTTGCTGTTTAGTTGTGCGAAATTGTGATAAAAAGTTGAGATTACAATTGAGCGTACCATATTGATGGCGCCATTGATGATCACAATCTCGTGCACCAAGTTTTTGGCGCCGTTGCCGGGGATTGTTCGAGTTTGGACAACTGACGGTTCATCTTGTTGCTCAGATTGGGTAACTTTCTTTTCGTTTTCTTTTCAAAAATTTTTCAAAAATCTTTCAAAAATTTCTCCTTTGTTTTCGAAAAATTTTTAAAATAAAAATATTTTTAAAAATATATTTTTCTTCAGAATTTTTAAGAATGAATTCTAGTGTTTCATGAAGCATGTTGAAGCCTGGCTGGCTGTAAAGCCATGTCTAATCCTTCTGGGTAGGGAATGTCAGGCGTGTCATGTTTGAGTTACATACTAAAGCTTAGCTGGCTATTAAGCCATGCCTGACCCTTTGATTGGAGCTTTAGACTAAAGAGCATAAGATTCCTGGAATTCATATAAAAAATTGTTTGGAATCCTTATTTTCCTTTTCAAAATGATTTTCAAAAAAAAAAAAATTAAAAGAAAATACAAAAAAAAAATTTCATAAAATCATAAAAATCAAAAAATTATTTTATGTTTCTTGTTTGAGTCTTGAGTCAAGTTGAAAGTTTGGTGTCAATTGCATGTTCATCTTGCATTTTTCGAAAAATTCATGCATTCATGGTGTTCTTCATGATCTTCAAGTTGTTCTTGGTAAGTTTTCTTGTTTGATCTTGATGTTTTCTTGTTTTGCATCTTTTCTTGTTTTTCATGTGCATTTTTGCATTCATAGTGTCTAAACATGAAAGATTTCTAAGTTTGGTGTCTTGCATGTTTCCTTTGCATATAAAAATTTTCAAAAATAAGTCTTGATGTTCATCATGACAATCAAAGTGTTCTTGGTGTTCATCTTGACATTCATAGCATTCTTGCATGCATTCATTGTTTTGATCTAAAATTTTCATGCATTGAGTCTTTTTCATGGTTTTCCCTCTCATCATTAAAAATTCAAAAATCAAAAAAATAAAAAAAATATCTTTCCTTTTTCTCTCTCTTAAAATTTCGAAAATTAGATTTGACTTTTTCAAAAATTTTTAAAATCTAGTTGTTTTTATGAGTCAAATCAAATTTTCAATTTTAAAAATCTTATCTTTTTCAAAAATCAAGTCTTTTTCATTTTTCTTAGTTATTTTTGAAAATTATAAAAATATTTTTCAAAAATCTTTTTCTTATCTTTGTCTCCTAATTTTCGAAAATAACATCATCAATTAATGTTTTGATTCAAAAATTTCAAGTTTGTTACTTGCTTATTAAGAAAGATTCAAACTTTAAGTTCTAGAATCATATCTCATGATTTCTTGTGAATCAAGTCATTAATTGTGATTTTAAAAATCAAACCTTTTTCAAAACTAATTTCAATCATATCTTTTCAAAAATATCTTCTTATCATATCTTTTTCAAAAACTTGATTTCAAAATATCTTTTCTAACTTTCTAACTCCTTATCTTTTCAAAATTTGTTTCAACTAACTAACTAACTTTTTGTTTGTTTCTTATCTTTTTCAAAACTACCTAACTAACTCTCTCTATCTAATTTTCGAAAATATCTTCCCTCTTTTTCAAAATTTCTTTTTTATTGACTAATTATTTTAATTTTTGATTTTAATTTTCAAAAAATTACTAACCTTTTTCAAAAACTATTTTCGAAAATCACTAACTCTTTTTCAAAAATAATTTTCGAAAATCCTTCTCCCTCATCTCCTTCTAATTATTTATTCATCTACTAACACTTCTCTTCATCTCACATCACTGATCCTATCCTTACCCTTGTGTTTGGATTCTTCATTCTTCTTCACCCCTATTCCTTTTCTTCTTCTACTAACAATAAGGAACCTCTTTACTGTGACATAGAGGATTCCTCTTATTTTCTTGTTCTCTTCTCTTTCTTATGAGCAGGAACAAGGAAAAAGGCATTCTTGTTGAAGCTGATCCAGAACTTGAAAGGACTCTGAAGAGAAAACTAAGAGAAGCTAAATTACAACAATCCAGAGACAACCTTATTGAAAATTTCGAACAGGAAGAGGAGATGGCAGCCGAACCCAACAACAATAATGCACGGAGAATGCTTGGTGACTTTACTGCACCTAATTCCAATTTACATGGAAGAAGCATCTCCATTCCTGCCATTGGAGCAAACAACTTTGAGCTGAAACCTCAATTAGTTTCTCTGATGCAGTAGAACTGCAAGTTTCATGGACTTCCATCTGAAGATCCTTTTCAGTTCTTAACTGAATTTTTGCAGATATGTGATACTGTTAAGACTAATGGAGTAGATCCTGAAGTCTACAGGCTCATGCTTTTCCCTTTTGCTGTAAGAGACATAGCTAGAGTGTGGTTGGACTCTCAACCCAGAGATAGCCTGAACTCTTGGGACAAGCTGGTCACAGCTTTCTTAGCCAAGTTCTTTCCTCCTCAAAAGCTGAGCAAGCTTAGAGTGGATGTTCAAACCTTCAGACAGAAAGAAGGTGAATCCCTCTATGAAGCTTGGGAAAGATACAAAGGACTGACCAAAAAGTGTCCTTCTGACATGCTTTCAGAATGGACCATCCTGGATATATTCTATGATGGTCTGTCTGAATTAGCTAAGATGTCATTGGATACTTCTACAGGTGGATCTATTCACCTAAAGAAAACGCCTGCAGAAGCTCAAGAACTCATGGACATGGTTGCTAATAACCAGTTCATGTACACTTCTGAGAGGAATCCTGTGAGTAATGGGACGCCTATGAAGAAGGGAGTTCTTGAAATTGATACTCTGAATGCTATATTGGCTCAGAATAAAATATTGACTCAGCAAGTCAATATGATTTCTCAGAGTCTGAATGGAATGCAAGCTGCATCCAACAGTACTCAAGAGGCATCTTCTGAAGAAGAAGCTTATGATCCTGAAAACCCTGCAATAGCAGAAGTGAATTACATGGGTGAACCATATGGAAACACCTATAATCCCTCATGGAGAAATCACCCAAATCTCTCATGGAAGGATCAACAAAAGCCTCAACAAGGCTTTAATAATGGTGGAAGAAACAGGTTTAACAATAGTAAACCTTTTCCATCATCTTCTCAGCAACAGACAGAGAACTCTGAACAAAATACCTCTAATTTAGCAAACTTAGTCTCTGATCTGTCCAAGGCCACTGTAAGTTTCATGAATGAAACAAGGTCTTCCATTAGAAATTTGGAAGCACAAGTGGGCCAGCTGAGTAAAAGGATCACTGAAATCCCTCCCTGTACTCTCCCAAGCAATACAGAAGAAAATCCAAAGAGAGAGTGCAAGGCCATTGACATAACCAAAATGGCCGAACCCAAAGAGGGAGAGGAGGACGTGAATCCCAAGGGAGAAGACCTCCTGGGA
This sequence comes from Arachis hypogaea, assembly GCF_003086295.3. Lineage (NCBI taxonomy): Eukaryota > Viridiplantae > Streptophyta > Magnoliopsida > Fabales > Fabaceae > Arachis > Arachis hypogaea. The sequence continues at coordinate 42,142,833 of NC_092046.1, read as the reverse complement.
CGTCCAGTGATCAACAAGGAGTTTCCCTTTGAGGAACCAAAGGAATCTGAGACTCATTTAGAGACCATAGAGATTCCATTAAACCTCCTTATGCCATTCATGAGCTCTGATGAGTATTCCTCTTCTGAAGAGAATGAGGATGTTACTGAAGAGCAAGCTGCCAAGTTTCTTGGTGCAATCATGAAGTTGAATGCCAAATTATTTGGTATTGAGACTTGGGAAGATGAACTCCCTTGTTCACCAATGAACTAAGTGATCTGGATCAACTGAGATTGCCTCAGAAGAAACAGGATCCTGGAAAGTTCTTAATACCTTGTACCATAGGCATCATGACCTTTGAAAAGGCTCTGTGTGACCTTGGTTCAGGGATAAACCTCATGCCCCTCTCTGTAATAGAGAAACTGGGAATCTATGGGGTGCAAGCCACTAAAATCTCATTAGAGATGGCAGACAATTCAAGAAAACAGGCTTATGGACAAGTAGAGGCTGTGTTAGTAAAGGTTGAAGGCCTTTACATCCTGCTAATTTCATAGTCCTAGATACTGGGAAGGATGAGGATGAATTCATCATCCTTGGAAGACCCTTCCTAGCCACAGCAAGAGCTGTGATTAATGTGGACAGAGGAGAATTGATCCATCAATTAAATGAGGACAACCTTGTGTTTAAAACTCAAGGATCTCTCTCTGTACCCATGGAGAGGAAGCATAGTAAGCTTCTCTCATTGCAGAGTCAACCAGAGCCCCCACAGTCAAACTCTAAGTTTGGTGTTGGGAAGCCACAACCAAACTCTAAGTTTGGTGTTGAACTCCCATATCCAAACTCTAAGTTTGGTGTTGGAGAGTCTCAACAATGCTCTGAACATCTGTGAGGCTCCATGAGAGCCCACTGTCAAGATATTGACATTAAAGAAGTGCTTGTTGGGAGGCAACCCAATTTTTATCTAATTTCTATTTTTATTGTTTTTCATGTTTTATTAAGTTCATGATCATGTAGAGTCACAAAATAAATAAAAAAATTGAAAACGGAATCAAAAACAGCAGAAGAAAAATCACACCCTAGAGGAAGACCTTACTGGCGTTTAAACGCTAGTAAGATGCATCTGGCTGGCGTTCAACGCCAGAACAGAGCATGGTTCTGGCGCTGAATGCCCAAAATGGGCAGCATCTGGGCGTTTGAACGCCAGAATTGCACCCTAGAGAAGAGCTGGCGCTGAACGCCCAGAACAAGCATGGTTCTGGCGTTCAACGCCAGAAATGGGCAACAAATGGGCGTTCAACACCCAGAACAAGCACCAATCTGGCGCTGAATGCCCAGAGTTGTGTGCAAGGGCATTTTTTCATGCCTAATTGGGTGCAAGGTTGTAAATCCTTGAACACCTCAGGATCTGTTGACCCCATAGGATCACCTCAGGATCTGTGGACCCCACAGGATCCCCACCTACCTCCACTTCACCACTCACATCCATCCACTCTTCCCCAAAAACCTACCTCATGAACACCACCTACCTTCAAAATTCAAAATCAATTTCCCACCCAAACCCACCCTATATGGCCGAAACCTTACCCCCCTCCCTTCCCTATATATAGCCCTCCATTCCTCCTCATTTTCACACAACACAACCCTCTCTTCCCCTTCTTGGCCGAAACATATCTCTCTCTCTCCTCCATTTCTTCTTCTTCTTCATCTCTTATTTCTTCTCTTGCTCAAGGGCGAGCAAAATTCTAAGTTTGGTGTGGTAAAAGCATAAGCTTTTTGTTTTTCCATTACCATTGATGGCACCTAAGACCAGAGAATCCTCTAGAAAAGGGAAAGGGAAGACAAAAGCTTCCACCTCCGAGTCATGGGAGATGGAAAGATTCATCTCCAAAGCTCATCAAGACCACTTCTATGATGTTGTGGCCAAGAAGAAGGTGATCCCTGAGGTCCCTTTCAAGCTCAAGAAGAATGAGTATCTGGAGATCCGACATGAAATCCAAAGAAGAGGTTGGGAAGTTCTAACAAAACCCATCCAACAAGTCGGCATCCTAATGGTTCAAGAGTTCTATGCCAATGCATGGATCACTAGGAACCATGATCAAAGTAAGAACCCGGACCCAAAGAATTATCTCACCATGGTTCGGGGGAAATACTTAGATTTTAGCCCGGAAAATGTGAGGTTGGCGTTTAACTTGCCTATGATGCAAGGAAATGCACGCCCCTACACTAGAAGGGTCAACTTTAATCAAAGGTTGGACTAAGTCCTCATGGACATATGTGTGGAAGGAGCTCAATGGAATATTGACTCCAAAGGCAAGCTGGTTCAACTAAGAAGATTAGACCTCAAGCCTGTGGCTAGAGGATGGTTGGAGTTCATCCAACGCTCCATCATCCCCACTAGCAACCGATCTGAAGTTACTGTGGATCGGGCCATCATGATTCATAGCATCATGATTGGAGAGGAAGTAGAAGTTCATGAAGTCATCTCTCTTGAACTCTACAAAATGGTCGAAAAGTCCTCCCCCATGGCAAGGCTAGCTTTTCCTCATCTTATTTGCCATCTATGTTACTCAGCTGGAGCTTTCATAGAAGGAGACTTTCCCATTGAGGAAGAGAAGCCCATCACTAAGAAAAGGATGGAGCAAGCAAGAGAGCCCATTCATGGAGCTCAAGAGGCGCAGGAAGCTCATCACTATGAGATCCCGGAGATGCCTCAAATGCATTTTCCTCCACAAAACTATTGGGAGCAAATCAACACCTCCCTAGGAGAATTAAGTTCCAACATGGGACAACTAAGGGTGGAACATCAAGAGCACTCCATCATCTTTCATGAAATAAGAGAAGATCAAAAAGCAATGAGGGAAGAGCAACAAAGACAAGGAAGAGACATGGAAGAGCTCAAGGACATCATTGGTTCCTCAAGAAGGAAACGCCACCATCACTAAGGTGGACTCATTCCTTGTTCTTATATTCTCTGTTTTTCATTTTCTATGATAAGTGCTTATCTAAGTTTGTGTCTTATTACATGATCATTAGTATTTAGTAACTATGCCTTAAAGTAGTGAATATGAATCCAACACCTCTCTTAAATGAAAACTGTTTTAATTCAAAAGAACAAGAAGTACATGAGTTTCGAATTTATCCTTGAACTTAGTTTAATTATATTGATGTGGTGACAATGCTTCTTATTTTCTGAATGAATACTTGAACAGCGCATATGTCTTTTGAAGTTGTTGTTTAAGAATGTTAAATATGTTGGCTCTTGAAAGAATGATGATATGGAGACATGTTATTTGATAATCTGAAAAATCATGAAAATGATTCTTGAAGAAAGAAAAAGCAGCAAAGAACAAAGCTTGCAGAAAAAGAAAAAAAAATAGGCGAAAAAAATAGAAAGAAAAAGAAAAAGCAAGCAGAAAAAGCCAAAAGCTCTTAAAACCAAGAGGCAAGAGCAAAAAGCCAATAACCCTTAAAACCAAAAGGCAAGGGTAAATAAAAAGGATCCCAAGACTTTGAGCATCAGTGGATAGGAGGGCCTAAAGGAATAAAATCCTAGCCTAAGCGGCTAAACCAAGCTGTTCCTAACCATGTACTTGTGGCATGATGGTGTCAAGTGAAAACTTGAGACTGAGCGGTTAAAGTCAAGGTCCAAAGCAAAAGAAGAGTGTGCTTAAGAACCCTGGACACCTCTAATTGGGGACTTTAGCAAAGCTGAGTCACAATCTGAAAAGGTTCACCCAATTATGTGTCTATGGCATTTATGTATCTGGTGGTAATACTGGAAAACAAAGTGCTTAGGGCCACGGCCAAGACTCATAAAATAGCTGTATTCAAGAATCATCATACTGAACTAAGAGAATCAATAACACTATCTGAACTCTGAGTTCCTATAGATGCCAATCATTCTGAACTTCAATGGATAAAGTGAGATGCCAAAACTATTCAAGAGGCAAAAAAGCTACAAGTCCCGCTCATTTAATTGGAGCTATGTTTCATTGATAGTTTGGAATTTATAGTATATTCTCTTCTTTTTATCCTATTTGATTTTCAGTTGCTTGGGGACAAGCAACAATTTAATTTTGGTGTTGTGATGAGCGGATAATTTATACACTTTTTGGCATTGTTTTTAGTATGTTTTTAGTAGAATCTAGTTACTTTTAGGGATGTTTTCATTACTTCCTTATTATATGCCTCCTTGATGTTTTACTACCTCAATTTCTCTTTTTTATTTCTTGCAATGGCAATTTCAGGTCTTCTAACAAAAAAGTCCATTGGACCTCTCATACTACTCGCACCCCTTCTAGCACTACTGGCACCCCCTCTAGCTACTGCCATTGGAGTTCGATTATGAAGTTCATCAATCCCTTGAGCATCTTCCTCTAAAAATTTGAACCCCAAACTCTCTAAGTCAAGTTTCCTAGCATTGACATTCTGTTCTTCGGTGCTTCCTGGTGTGGCACTTTGTCTTCCTCGATTCTTTTTTTAATTGTAATACTCTCATAATTTAACAATAATATCCTTTGGGACCATTTTACATCCAGCAACATTTCCAAGCTTGATCATTAAGTGCTCTTTTTCCCGTGTAATGCCTCTTTTCATAATTTTCCCACAAAATTTACATACAGTTTCATTGGTATTTTCTTCTTCTATAGTAATAATATATTTCCAGCTTGGGTCAATTCTATTAGAATGGATAGGAGTTGCGGGACCAACAGGGGCAGTGCCAGCAGCAGGACTAGCAGAGGCAGGGGTAGGAACTTTAGAATCAAGGGCTTGTCTAGAAATGGACATAGTAAACTAAATGAAAAAAAATTGGAAGAAGAGAGTTTTGACACTGATTATTGATAATGGCTATAAAGAACAGGTAGTAGAGAAGAGAGAAAAGAAAAAAATACGACCAGAGAAGTTGAAATAAGATGTACAAACCAGAGGGGGAACCACAGTTAGCAGTGGCAGTAAGGAGTGGCTGTGGTGATGAGCAACAGTGATGATCGGTGGAACGAGTGGCGGCGGCGCCGAATAGCTGCTCGTCACGGCGGCGATGGGTGGCACAGAGAGCAGCATCACAGAGAATAACGTTGTAGAGAACAGAGACGGAGAGAAGTTTTTGTGTAGATGAGGTAGAGGAGGAAGTTTTTAAATAAGAGGCTGATTATTAAGGTTAGTGGGATCACTTAGTGTTCATACCCTGGGTCGAGCTATGCGACCCGGGCTGGCTAAAGACACGAGTGACCGACCTCTTCAGGATGGTCACCACCGACCTCTTACTAAAAGAGTTCGAACAAATCACCATAGAGGCCCAAGCAAGCCCAAACGAAAGGAGCAAAGCCCATTCTAAAGGCGGCAAAGCCAAGAAAGATAAGGCAGTTCCCCTAAAAAGATAAGATAAGATAACTATCTTATCTTATGGGAAGGTCACTCTACACTACTATAAATACACTGGAGCACCCAGGTATAACTCATACTCTTATTCTACACAAAAACCCTGCTTAAAGCCCATGCTAACTTAAGCATCGGAGTCTCTTGTAGGTACCACCACCCTCCGGTGACCAAGGATCAGCGGAACCACCAAATCCAACACGTCGGACACAACAGCTCCGGCAACCACAACAGATCTCATTCGAGATCGACCTTCAGTTTCACGTAACCCTCAGAACATTGGCGCCATTGCTGGGGAACCTGGAAGTCATTCCATCATCATGGCGGAAAACCTTGACAACGACCACAATTCTGATTTAGAAAATAGGACGCTGCATAAGAACGCAGACATCCCACCGAAAAATACACCTCAACAAAATGGAGACAAGCATTCTCCAAACACAGAAATTTTAGATGCCCTCCGAGAATAGCAGGAATGTCTCAAGCAGCTTGAACAAGAGGTTGAACACCAGCGCGAAGCCAAAAGAGATCTCCGGAGGGAAACAAGTCGACGTCGAGAGTTAGAAGACAAGCTCCTAAAGCTCGAGGCCGACCTTAAAACCAAAACCATTCGATCCAGTCATGAAGACAGCTCCCACAAAGATCAAGACCCATTCACCAAAGAGATCATGAAAGCTAAAGTCCCAAAGGACTTCAAAGCTCCTGACATGACCCCATACGATGGTACATCGGCTCCGAGCCATCATCTCAATAATTTCAGAAGTAGGATGCATGTCACAGATACCTCAGATGCAATTTGCTGTAAAGCTTTCCCGACCACCTTAACCAGAACGGCAATAAAGTGGTTCGACAGCTTGCCACCAAGATGAATAGCAAGCTTTGATGACCTCGCCAAGAAGTGCCTAGCCAGAATCTCCATCCAAAAAGACAAAGTTAAACATGCCCCAAGCCTGTTAGGAATTAAGCAAGGAGATCGGGAGAGCCTCCGCAACTACATGGAAAGATTCAACAAGGCATGTCTAGACATACAAAGTCTGCCAACAGAAGCAGCCATCATGGGTCTCATCAATGGTCTGCGAGAAGGACCCTTTAGCCACTCTATATCAAAAAAGCATCCAACGTCTCTAAACGAGGTACAAGAACGGGAAGAGAAGTATATCAACATGGAGGAGAACTCTCGACTAGGGGAAATCTCAAAATCCGGACTCTCTTACCCCCCTCGAGACAAGGATAAAGAGTCCAGAAAAAAAGAAGACCACAACTACACTCCACTCAGAGTGTCCCTTGTGGATGTATACAGAGAGATATGCAACACTGAGAAGATCCACCGCCTTGCCCGATTAAACACAAAAGGGGAAGAGGAAATCAGACAGAGTACTACGAATACCACCGAATCTACGGGCATTCTACCAATGAGTGCTTTGACCTAAAGAATGTCATAGAAATATTGGCACGAGAAGGGTGACTAGACTGGTTCTTAGCCAGTAAGACGGAGAAACCGAGAAAGAGAAGAAGGGAAGAAGAGATTGGACAAGCTAAACACCCCCACCACACCCCCGAAAGACACGTTCATATGATAAATGGAGGATTCGCAGGAGGGGGATCTCTAAATAATCACGCAAAAGACACCTTAAGGAGGTGTACCATGTCAGAGGAGGAGACAGGTCGGCCAACTTCCCCAATATCACCTTCACTCAAGAAGACGCTGCGGGAATCATCCCGGGGCATGATGATCCCATGGTTATTACTATCATACTGGCCAATGCTAATCTCCACCGAACACTGGTAGACCAAGGAAGCTCCGCGGATATCTTGTTTAAATTCGCCTTCGACAAGCTCGGTCTACAAGATAAAGAGCTCAAAGCATATCCGAATAGCTTGTTCGGACAGGGAAACACTCCAATCCAATCACTTGGATATATCTCACTGCACACAACCTTTGGAAAAGGAACTCGGTTCAGGACACTCAACATAGACTACATAGTAGTCGACGTGAGCTCAGCCTATAACGCTCTAATAGGTCGGACAAAGCTAAACCAGCTCGTCGCAGTAGTCTCCACTCCACATCTGCGCATGAAATTCCCAACTTAAGAAGGGATCGCCATGATAAAGGGAGACCAAAAGATTGCGCGACACTGTTACAATGAAAGTCTAAACCTTAAAGGCGGCCCCAAAGGGGAGGAAATCAACAATATCGAACTCGGGGGAGTACGTGCCCGTGAGGAACTTCGACCGCGACCCCAAGGCAAGATCGGAGAAGTCCAGATCGGGGATGCCCACGATAAAATAACAAATATCGGGGCAACCTTAAAAAGAGACTTAAAGGAGCCACTGATACAATTCCTAAAGGATAATGCCGATCTCTTTGCATGGAAGGAAGCGGACATGCCCGGCATAGATCCCAAGCTAATGTGCCATAAGCTGGTAGTATACCCTGGATCTCGACCCGTGCAACAAAAACGTAGGAAGCTCGGGCCAGAAAGATCCCAAGCTGTGGAAGAGTAAGTGCAAGCTTTACTAGAGGCAGTGTTCATAAGGGAGGTCAAATACCCATTATGGCTAGCCAACATTGTCTTAGTGAAGAAGTCAAATGGCAAGTGGAGAATGTGTACCGACTACACCGACCTCAATAAGGTCTTCCCAAAAGATCCCTACCCACTCCTAAACATAGATACTCTAGTGGATACCTCTTCTGGATACAAGTACCTCTCCTTCATGGATGCCTATTCAGGATACAACCAAATCCCAATGTACCCACCTGATCAAGAGAAGACCTCGTTCCTAACCCCAAAGGCAAACTATTGCTATATAGTTATGCCATTCAGGCTTAAAAATGCAGGAGCTACCTACCAAAGATTGATGAACAAAGTCTTTGCTGACCATATTGGAAAACTGATGGAGGTTTACATAGATGACATGCTGGTAAAAACACAAAGTGAGGAATCATTGTTGTCTGACCTTACTAAAGTGTTCGACACCATCAGAAAGTACGGTATGTGACTTAAACCCGCAAAGTGCACCTTCGCAGTAGAGGCTGACAAATTATTAGGCTTCATGCTCACCTAAAGAGGAATCGAGGCAAATCCAGATAAATGTCAGGCTATACTCAACATGAAAATTCTGACTTGCGTCAAAGAGGTACAACAGCTCAACGGCAGACTGGCAGCTCTGCCCAGATTTCTGGCCGGATCAGCCATAAGATCTCTCCCCTTTTTATGCAACAATAAGGAAGGGAAAGAGCTTTGAATGGATATCAGAGTGCGAGAAAGCATTCCAAGATTTCAAAAAATTCTTGGGGCAACCACCCATTCTTACCCGACCACGGAAAGGAGAAGCACTCATATTATACCTCATAGTGGGAAGTCGGGCAATAGCCTCAACACTAGTCAGAGAAGACGAAAATGGGCAACAACCCATCTACTTCATCAGCAAAGCTCTCCAAGGGCCGAACTAAACTATAAAAAGATAGAAAAGTTCGCCTATGACGTTAGAATTTTTGCCAGTAAAGAATTTCATAAAAACAGTCGCGTTGTAGATATAGTCTCTAAACCAACAAAAATCCCTTCGTACAAATGTTTTGGTTGTCACAAGTAACAAACCCTTTTTAAAATTGATAACTGAGTATTTAAACCTCGGGTCGTCTTCTCAAGGAATTGCAGGGAAGTATGTTCTTATTATTGATTATGAGTTTTGTAAATTGGGGGTTTTGGAGCTTGGGCAATGAGCACAGATATATTTAAATGACAAATAAAATAAATAAATAATTGTAAAATAAACTTTTGGCAAGGTATGAGAAATTGGAAGTCCAGTCTAGTTATCCTTATCAATGATAATAAAAACTGAATCTTAATTCCACTTAGTTAACCTTTGCTATAACAAGGGAAGGTCAAGCGACTAATTATTTAGATCTTTGAATCCTAGTTAATTCCTAAGAAAAGATTGGGATTATTGAAGATCAATTCAATTAGCAAGGATAACAATTATCAATTATGCTATTGAGTTGGATAATTCCTGAGTTACTGATTTCTTAACCAAGACCAAAAGGGAAAATATCTAAATTAAATTAAAAGCATTCATATAAATAAAGCAAAGCAAAATTAAGTCTAAAAATACCTCGAATTTCATTCACAAAAGAACTTAAATCTGACATACAAATTAAATTAGAGAAATAAATAAAAAGAACATTGAACCTAGGATTGAGAGTCACTCCTAAAACTAAGAGAAGTCCTAAATCCTAATCCTAAGAGAGAGGAGAGAACCTCTCTCTCTAAAAACTACATCTACTCCTAAAATTGTGAATGTGAGAGCCTTGTTATGAATGGATGCATTCCCCCACTTTATAGCCTCTAATCTGTGTTTTCTGGGCTGCAAACTGGGTCAAAAACAGCCCAAAATTCGCTGGTCTCGAATTCAATCACGCTGGATTTCTGTCACTGCGATGCGGCCGTATAGAGCACGCGGTCGTGTCACCTAGCATCAGGGAAACTATAGCATATTATATATCAAATCGAATCTTCGGATGTTAGCTTTCCAACGCAACTGGAACTGCGTCGTTTGGACCTCTGTAGCTAAAGTTATAGCAATTTGAGTGCGAAGAGGTCAGGCTGGATAGCTTAGCTATTTCTCCAACTTCTTGTATTCCTTCCACTTTTGCATGCTTCCTTTCCATCCTCTGAGCCATTCCTGCCCTGTAATCTCTGAAATCACTTAACACACATATCAAGGCATCTAATGGTGATAAGAGAGGATTAATATTAGCAATATAAAGGCCAAAGAAGCATGTTTTCAATCAAAGCACATAATTAGGAAGGCAAATGTAAAACCATGCAAATAGTATGAATAAGTGGGTAAAGAGTTGGTAAAATCCACTCAATTGAGCACAAGATAAACCATGAAATAGTAGTTTATCAGCCTACGCCCTCATACTCACTTCTCGGCGACTCCGCCCATACTTCCAAGCTCACACTATCAGGGTTCGGACCAACCAGCCCATAAAAGGCATCCTCCAGAAAACAGACTTAGCAGGAAGAATCCTACAATGGGAAATTGAATTATCTGAATTCTATCTTCGATATGAAGCTCGGACAGCCATCAAATCACAGTACCTGGCCGACTTCATTGCAGAATACACTGACGCCCCGGGAACCCCCACAAAATGGAATCTCTACGTGGACGGCTCTTCAAACAAAACCGGGAGTGGCGCAGGTATAATTATAGAAAGTGATCAGAGAACCCAAATCGAGCTCTCACTAAAGTTTGAATTCCTTGCTTCAAATAATCAAGCTGAGTATGAGGCACTACTGGCTGGTTTGAGACTGGCTAGGGAGGTAGGAGTTCAAAAGCTTGTCATCTTCAGCGATTCACAAGTAGTTACCTCACAAATAGAAGGAAGCTACCAAACTAAGGACCCCACCATGAAAAAATATCTGGACAAGACCAGAGACCAGCTCGGACAATTCGGGGAATATGAGGTCCAACATATACCTCGAGAACAGAACGCTCAAGCTGATGCACTCTCAAAACTAGCTAGCACCAAACCAAGGGGCAATAACAGAAGCCTCATCCAGGAAACATTGCCAAGTCCATCAATCTCGGAAGAAGAAAAGGTCCTAACTATATCAGCTCAGGATCAAGGATGGATGGCCCCCATAAGCAACTACCTCAAATCAGAGATACTTCCCACAGATAAGAAGGAGGCAAAAAGGCTAATACGAGAAGCACAGTACTACACTATAGTAGGAGACATCTTATATAGGAGAGGGATCTCAACACCCCTCCTAAATATGTGTCGACCTCCAATACAAGGGAAGTCTTGGAAGAAGTACATGGTGGCATGTGTGGCAACCACCTGGGGGCACGAGGTCTTTCTAAAAAGGTACTCTCAGCCGGTTTCTTCTGGCCAACCTTGGGAAAAGAAGCATGCTAACTTCCATATCGCTCCACCAGAGGAGCTCATTAGTGTTACGTCGCCCTGGCCATTCACAAAATGGGGGGCTCGACCTCCTTGGACCCTTCCCCCAAGGGTCAGGACAAGTCAAATTCCTCATTGTGGGAATAGACTATTTCACAAAGTGGATTGAAGCAGAGCCCTTAGCTAATGCTACCGCCCAAAGAAGTCGGAAATTTCTATATAGGAACATTATCACAAGGTTTGGGGTCCCTTACTCTATCACCACAGATAATGGCACTCAGTTCACGGACACAGGTTTTAGAAATTTGGTAGCTGACTTAAAAATAAAGCACAAATTCACATCTGTAAAACACCTACAAGCCAACGGACAGGCAGAAGCTGCCAATAAAGTCATACTGGCTGGGTTAAAAAGGAGACTACGGGACGCGAAGGGAGCTTGGGATGAAGAGTTCCCACAAGTCCTATGGGCATATCGGACAACTCCACACTCCACCACAGGATAATCACCCTTTTGACTCGCTTACTGGATGGAAGCAATGGTCCTAGTAGAAATAGAAGAAAGATATCCTAGAATAATCTTCTACAATGAAGATGCCAACTCACAAATTCAAAAAGAGGAGCTCGACCTACTTCCAGAAGTCCGAGAAATAGCTCGAATTAGGGAGGAAGCATTAAAACGTCGAATGGATCTAAATTATAACTAGAAGGTAGTCCAACGAAGCTTCACCACCAACGATCTCATCTTAATCCGAAATGACATCGGAGCAGGTCGATCAGGAGAAGGGAAGCTAGCATCTAACTTGAAAGGAGCCTACCGAGTTGTCGAAGTACTAGGGAAATGTTACTACAAGGTGTCTGACCTCGAAGGGTAAGAGCTACCAAGGTCATGGCATGCCTGTAACCTAAGAAGGTACTATAGTTAGAAAATAATAAAAAAGGATCTTAGGTTAAGGTGCACTCTTTTTCTTGAAAAGGTTTTTTAATGAGGCGCCAGGCCAAGATCTACAAAATTGTCCAACTTAGAAGGGTAAGCACTCATATGTATATATTCCTGTTTATATTCCTATTTGAATAAAGTTTTTTAGATTCCCTAAAAAGTTTCCTACCAAGACACATTAATCTAAGCTCACAAAAATGCAACAATTCATCGACCGATTATAAAGAAGTCGGCAAGGTGAAAACCAAATTCATCGACCGATTATAAAGAAGTCGGTAAGGTGAAAAACCAAATTCATCGACCGATTATAAAGAAGTCGGCAAGGTGAAAGTAGACGAGACAGATTAATGCAAGAATTTATAAAAAGTAATCCATAGAAAGCGGCCTGACGAGGTCTGACTAAACATGGATTACTAAAATAACTTAAGAAGGCCCGACAAAGAAGTCGGACCAATGAAAGGATCACTAAAAAGGGACGAAGACATCTCGCAAAGGCCAAAGAAAGGCCAGCAATGCTTTGCTGAAAGGTACGAAGTCTTGAAAAAAGACACTACTTAAAAAGCAAACGCACAAAACCAAAGGAAGGGCTAAAAAGTCGTCCAACTAAACTATAAAGAAAAGGTTCCCCTTGGAACACTACCTAAAAAGTTATTGGAATATGACTGAAAAGCTCAGACAAAGAGGTCGCGCAATGAAAGAAGCCCAGGAATGACCTCAAAGAAAGGAACAACCTAAGGCTCAGAAACGTGCGCTTAAAGGGACACAGCTCTGCCTATAAAGCCACGACTCCACGACAAGGTTATCAAAATCGTTCGGACAAACTAAAAAGGTTCTACAAGAACATTAAAAAGTTGTCGGACGACTTAGCTCCGAGGATCACCCTACCCAAACAGAAAATAGACAAAATAAGAAATGACCAAAAAGAGGTCGGACAGAAAAATACCAACCCTCTATAAAAACCCACAAAAGGGTGCGAAGGTATGGTCAACATATCAGAGAAACATATCCATCAAAATAAAACATTAAAGACTCAAAAGGCCACCCAAGGAGCAGCCTCAGAGTTTAAAAGTGTTTTGTTTTTCCAAAATAAAGTTGCATAGAAGCAACTAAATGTCAAGAGAGCCAACCATATAAAAAGTTACAAAAAGAAAACTAAAGTTCAAAAAGTCCACAAGCCGGACTATATACAAATACACAGAGATCATAAGGGGTTCAAAGTCTCCTCGGTAGTAGCATCCTGGGCTGAAGGAGGAGGAATGGCCTTCAAAGGGGTTGCATCCACAGTCCCATCCTCCCGGTTCAGAATTCGAACATCAGGATCAGACTCGGGACGGTCGACCTCAGCTGAAGGAGTTGAAGAAGTCAAGGCGGCAGTAGCTTTGGCCGGCGACGCAGGGGGAGGACCTTCATCTTCATCGTCTGGGGCAGGCACAATCTTGCCGTCCTCCACTACATTATCCAGACTAAAGAGAGTCAGGTCGAGTTCAGGGGCAAAAACCCGGAATTGGGCCTTCAAGTTCTCATAAGCATCAGTCACACTGTCCACCAGGTGACCCTGAAGCTCGGTATAATCAGCCTGGGCAGACTGAATCCTTTCCCTGGCCTCCAACAGCTCACCATAAGTGCGAGTATAGCTCTCTTTATACTTTTTCGCCGCTTCCTCAGCCAGGTTTGTGGCAGCCTCAGCAGCAGTAGCCAGGGACTTCTCCCTCTCCATATCCAGTTCCAACTTTGCCACCTTAGCGTTAAGCTCATCCTTCAAAGCCTTGATTCTATTAAATTCGGACTTGGCATTGATAAACCACTATTTTATGATTTATCTTGTGCTAATTTGAGTGGTTTTTATCAACTTTTCACCCACTTATTCATATGATTCGCATGTTTTACGTTTTCCTTCCTGATTTTGTGCTATGATTGAAAACATGCTTCCTGGGCATTTAAATTACTAAATATTAATTCTCTCTTTATACCATTCGATGCCTTGATTTGTGTGTTAAGTATTTTCAGATCTCCCAAGGCAGGAATAGCTTAGAGGACAGAAAGGAAACATACAAAAATGGAAGGAAAGCACAAAAATGTAGTTTTGAAGAAAAGGGCAGCGACGCGAACGCATGGATGACGCGCCCGCGTGCCTAGCGCGAAAAGGCATCGACGCGAACCCGTGACTGACGCGGACGCGTGCCTTGAGTAGAACGCAAATGACGTGTACGCATGACCGAAGCGAACGCGTGACAAGGAAAACTCTCAGATGACGCGAACGCGTGACCTACGCGAACGCGTGACAGACGCCACGCACCAAAATCTGCAGAAAATGCCCCCAGCGATTTCTGGACCCTTTTTCGGCCCAATTCTGAATCCAGAAACACAGATTATAAGCCAGAGAATGGAGGAATAAAAAAAACAGATCATACATTCATAATTCATAATTATTAGGATTTAGATGTAATTTTTAGAGAGAGAGGTTCTCTCCTCTCTCTCTTAGGATTTAGGATTTTAGGTATTCTATTAGTTTATTTCAACTCTTTATCAGGTTCAATATTCTTTTTATATTTTTATTTATTCTAATGCTTTTATTCGTATCTGACTTATGTCGCCAATTTGGCTTATGAACTCTTTATGTTTAGATTGATTTTCTTTTATCAATGCAATTGAGGTATTTCAGATTTATGATTCCTATTTAGCTTTTTATATTCTTGGCTTAAATTGATTAATTGGAGACTCTTGAGTTATCAAACTCATCGTGATTGATAATTGTTATTTTTGCTAATTGAATTGAATTCCAATAACTCTAGTCCTTTCTTAGGAATTGGCTAGGACCTGAAGATCAAACTAATTAGTCAACTTGACTTTCCTTTGCCTTAGTAAAGCTTGACTAAGTGGGGTTAAAACTCAATTCTCATCACCATCGATAAGGATAACTAGGATAGGACTTCCAAATTCTCATACCTTGCCAAGAGTTCTTTTCTTTTATTATAATTAACTTATTTTTCTTGTCATTTAAATTACTTGCTTCTTATTTCAAAAACCCCCAATTTACAAAACTCATAACCAATAATAAGAACATACCTCCCTGCAGTTTCTTGAGAAGACGACCCAAGGTTTAAATACTTCGGTTATCAATTTTAAAGGGGTTTGTTACTTGTGTCAACCAAACATTTTTACGAAAGGATTTTCTATTGGTTTAGAAACTATACTTACAACGTGATTATATTTGTGAATTTCTTTACCGATAGAAAAACCGATCGTCAAAAATGGCACCGTTGCCGGGGAACTACAAACGTGTGCCTTATTATTGGTTATTGTAAATATTTTTCTTTTGCTTGTTTATTTATTTCTGTTTTCATTTTTTATTCTTATTAGCTACCATGAGTTCTCACCCCTCTCGCTTTGAGTTTGGTTCTAATATTATTGAAGGGAATGAAAGCTATAGCAGGAACATGCATCAAGGTCAGAACAATCAAGGATGGATGGAGCCACGAGGACTTGATCAACCCTTTAGGCTACAACACCCTCCACAGTATCACAGACGACGACCATTCTACAATGCATGCCAAGGCAATAGATACGGTGGATTCTTTTGTAGTTACCAACAAGTTCCACCCTATGCTTATGAACCACCCTCTCAACATAGCTTTGAACCACCACACTCACAAGTTTCTTTTCACCATTCACCACCATATGACCCTTATCCACCACAATTCCAATCTAATTACTCCCAAGAACCACCACCACAAAATTCACCATCCCCATGTCCTTATCAAGAAGAACCACCTCTGTATTATGAGCCCTCTCTCCCAACCAATGAACCCTCATATCCACCCCAATCTCCAATGGATGAAACCCTTCGTGTTCTTCTTCAAGGACAAGTGAAGATGCAAAGGAACGTACTGGAACTCACTACTGCCTTAACCGAGGTAGTAAATAAATTAGCTTCCCAACATCTGAGCACTCAGAGTACTCCCATGGCTACATGTGGAGAATCAAAAGAAGAGCGTAGCATGAAGGAGACACTAGAAACTTCGGTGGACAATGAGGAGCATGGCTTTGTATTGGAACAAGTGGAGGAAGCCATAATAATTGTAGAGGAAGAAGTGGTTGAATATTTAGGAGATGCTGAACCTCTATGGGAATTGAGAACTGTGAAGGATTCCTCCGAGAAGTTCGAATTTGATGCCAAGGAGGATAGTGTACAACCTCCAAAGCATATCTCTTGTGAAAAATTGGACGGAACAGACCAAGAAGTTGATTCCATAGGCAGTGATGATCATGAATCAAGCTCTCCTAGTCACAAACTTGCATCCGCAACTGAATTCCTTGAGCCTGAAGAACCTTATCCAACTGAATACGAAGATGATGTCGAGGTAGATTTCTCTCAACCTCCAACTTATGACTTGAGTGACGAGGAAGACATAGAAGACTTTGATCAAGACGCATTTGTAGTTGAAGAATTTTGCAAAGAAGTGGAGGAATTCACAGAAGAATACAAGGGAGTAAAACTTACAGAACCACTGGAAACACCTATCCTAAGGCCATTACCACCTAATACAAGCTTCAAGTTGGTACAATCCTTAACCTTTGTCTTTACTTTTCCACTTGAATATGGTTTGCTTGAAACAGATGGCCAGCTTAGAGCTCTCTGCGGCTTTAAGAGTAAGAGGGAAATGGCTCGTACTCAGAGCTGGTGTGCAAGATTCAATAAGGTTCCACGCTTCAATTCGAAGTGCAAGGATTGGTATCAAGTTCAATTGAATGGGTCTCGGAAGGCGTTTGGTCATCTTGGTGAGAATACAATTTCTAAACCGCCCGGATGGAAGAATATAGATCAAGACAAAGGCGGATTTAAAAGCAAAGTTTGGAATCCTGGAATCTATTCTGACATTCGTCACCCCGGGAGCCTGAGAATCTGTTTGAAGCTGCTCAAAAGCTTTACATGCCTAGTTTGGGACCCCGGAGGCTGTTGGCATTCCAAACATTGGTGGAGATTTCTAGATGAATTTAAGCACAAGCCACCATGACAGGAAGCTCATCAAATGTCCAACTTAAGGACTTTAACTAAAAGTGCTAGGTGGGAGACAACTCACCATGGTATGATCGTTTTTTTTTCAATTTTATTTCGTGTTATTTGTCTTTATTTTATTTTATTTTCATTGAACCTGGAAGTATTCATAGCATCTCCATTAGCACTGCATATTGCATACTGCATAATTGCATAACATAAAAAAAATTTTTTTTAAGCCACGCGAGCGCGCAGGCCACGCGTGGGCGTGAACTGGATATCGGCGTAAAGATCCAACGCCCAGAAAGTTGGGCTGGAATCATGCGGCTGGTGTGCGTTTAGCACAAAACGGCCTGCGCGTTCGCGTCCCTAACGCGAATGTCTCACTTGCAAAACACTCATCCCACGCGAAAGCATGAGCGACGCGTCCGCGTCGTGTGGATATTATGGCCCCCTAAATGGAGACAGAGAGTTGCGCTGAAACGACGCTGGAAGTGTGCGTCTAGCACAATTTTCAGCGACGCGATCGCGTGCCTCACGCGTCCGCGTCACCCATCTTTTTCCAAACCCACGCAATTGCGTCAACCACACAACCGCGTCACTCAAAAAAATTTGGCAAAAAGAGTTTCGAACAGAGAGTTGCGCAAACGCGAGGCTGCACTCGCGCCAATCGCAGAAATCAGGCCACGCGATCGCATGACCCACGCGTCCGCGTCACCTGACCTTATCGCGTACCACACGACCGCGTCACTCACGCGTCCGCGTCGCCTGCGCCGCACAATTTATCCAAATCAGCGCCAATTATCTTATCTTTTATTTTCTAATCCTAATTTCTTCTAGCTTTCCTTCTTTCTTCTTTATTTCTTACTTTATCTCTTTGACTTCTCATCCTTTTTCACTTTCATCCTATTTTATTTAATTCATTTGCATACTTTCATTCATTGCATTTTAATTTAGTGCATATTTTTATTTTCTTTTCTAAAATCATTATTTTTCCTTTGGTGTTGAATTTTCTTATTTCACTGTTGCATCTTCTCTTGAATTATTTTAGGTGCTTAGTGACTTGTTTTATTCTGGTTAGGTAATATTATTTAAATCAATGCCAATCTTTTATACCTGTATTACTTTTGCATTGACATGAATTTATATTACCTCTCCTTACCCACACTCTCCCTCATTGTTGCAAAATTTTGCACCACTGGTATGCCATGTGCTTTTATTGTTTTCTCACTTGCATGTTGTAGCTACCATGTAATTGAGACCCTTATTATTTGGCATTACCCACTCATATTTTATTTGTTTTCTATCATTGTTTTTGGGTTTCTGTTCTTCTTTTCCTCTTCTTTCAGGATGGCCACCAAAGAAGGGAAAGGGAAAGCTTCTAAATGGAGAGACAAACAAGTCCATCTGCATAATCTTTAGGGAAAAGCATCAGTTACAGCAGCCCGTCCACTTGCACATCTTAGCATGTACCGAGGACGGTGTAATATTTAAGTGTGGGGAGGTCGATACCGATCTCCATGGTTAGTTATTTTCTTCTCAACACCAATATTTTATTTTCTTTGTTAATTCATTGTTGCATTTGCATATTTAATTGCATATTTGTTTGATTTTATGCATTTAGTTACTGCTTGGTTGAAGTAATATTTTCTTTTTCCAGAAATTTTTATAGTATTTCACTAATTTAAATTGAAAAATTTTTTTGTGTTAAAACTTGTTAGAAGACTGTAAATTGGAACATGGTTTTTGAGCCAAAAGACACACAACCTGTGAGACTTTGAGCTTATTTATATGGTTACATTATTTAACCATAATATTTTATCCTTGTGTGTTTCCTTCTCTATGATTGTAATCTATATTTTGTTCCATTCTATATGTCTACTATTTAGTGTATTTACATGCTTACATATGATTGAGGGCATTACTTGTTTTAAGCTCACTAATCCTAAATAAGCCTACCTTTTACATCACCCTTGTTAGCCCCCTTGAGCCTTTTAACCCCCTTCTGTTCTATAACCACATCACTAGCCTTAAGCAGAAAAACAAAAGTAAAAATCCCAAATTGAATCTTTGGTTAGCTTAAGATGGAGATTATGTATCAACTAAGTGTGGGGAAACATGGGAACATGGGTTGATAGGAAAGAATTAAATTAATAAGAATAATCAGAAATTTGGGAGCATGCTCATGTGAAACTAAATTAAACTAAAATACCATGTCCATTGATATATGTTGTGTTTATGTTTCAAAAAAAAAAAAAAAAAAAAGAGAAAAAAAAGAAAAAAAATCCAAAAAAAATATTCAATAAATAAGTAAATAAATAAGGGGACAAAATTATCCCAATGTTAAGTTAATGAAAAATTAATGCATATGTGATAAAATTAAAATAAAGGTTGGTACATGAGTATGTGATACAAAAGTGGGAATTATGGGTAGCTAGGCATGAATTTAGAGTTACATAGAGTGTGTGTATATATGTTAGGTGAAAGCGTAGGTTAGTCAAAGATTCATATTATAGCTCACTTGGCCATACATATATCCTCACCCTTACCTTAGCCCCATTACAATCTTGACAAGACCTCATGATGTTTGCATTGGTATACTAAATTTTGTTGATTGGTTAGATGAAGAACGAAGTTTAGAAAGCATGATTAGAGAAGAGTAGAGTGAATTACCCTAGACACTTGAGCGATTAGAGTGATATACACTACCAGTGAGGGTTCAATGCTTGATTTTATGTTCCCTGCTTTCATGAGCTCTCTTCTTACAAGTTTACTTGTCTTTTATTGTATAATTTGAATTAGTGAAATCCAGTTCATATTTGTTCTTAAAAAAATTTGTTTACTTTTAACCGAGTAGGAAAAAGCATTTAGCATGTAGTTGCATTCATATAGATAGGTTGCATTTCATACATTCTACCATTCCTCTTCACTCTTTTATAGCTTCTCTTGAGCTTAGCATGAGGACATGCTAATGTTTAAGTGTGGGGAGGTTGATAAACCACTATTTTATGGTTTATCTTGTGCTAATTTGAGTGGTTTTTATCAGCTTTTCACCCACTTATTCATATGATTCGCATGTTTTACGTTTTCCTTCCTGATTTTGTGCTATGATTGAAAACATGCTTCCTGGGCTTTTAAATTACCAAATATTAATTCTCCCTTTATACCATTCGATGCCTTGATTTGTGAGTTAAGTATTTTCAGATCTCCCAAGGCAAGAATAGCTTAGAGGACAGAAAGGAAACATACAAAAATGGAAGGAAAGCACAAAAATGGAGTTTTGAAGAAAAGGGCAGCGACGTGAACACATGGACGACGCGGCCGTGTGCCTAGCGCGAAAAGGCATCGACGTGAACGCGTGACTGACACGGGCGCGTGCCTTGAGCAGAACGCAAATGACGCGTATGCATGACCGAAGCGAACGCGTGACAAGGAAAACTCTCAGATGACGTGAACGCGAGACCTACGCGAACGCGTGACAGACGCTACGCACCAGAATCTGCAGAAAACGCCCCCAGCGATTTCTGGACCCTTTTTCGGCCCAATTCTGAATCCAGAAACACATATTATAAGCCAGAGAATGGAGGAATAAAAAAAATAGATCATACATTCATAATTCATAATTATTAGGATTTAGATGTAGTTTTTAGAGAGAGAGGTTCTCTCCTCTCTCTTAGGATTTAGGATTTTAGGAATTCTATTAGTTTATTTCAACTCTTTATCAGGTTCAATATTCCTTTATATTTTTATTTATTCTAATGCTTTTATTCGTATCTGACTTATGTCACCAATTTGGCTTATGAACTCTTTATGTTTAGATTGATTTTCTTTTATCAATTCAATTGAGGTATTTCAGATTTATGATTCCTATTTAGCTTTTTATATTCTTGACTTAAATTGATTAATTGGAGACTCTTGAGTTATCAAACTCATCGTGATTGATAATTGTTATTTTTGCTAATTGAATTGAATTCCAATAACTCTAGTCCTTTCTTAGGAATTGGCTAGGACCTGAAGATCAAACTAATTAGTCCACTTGACTTTTCTTTGCCTTAGTAAAGGTTGACTAAGTGGGGTTAAAACTCAATTCTCATTACCATCGATAAGGATAACTAGGATAGGACTTCCAAATTCTCATACCTTGCCAAGAGTTCTTTTCTTTTATTATTATTAACATATTTTTCTTGTCATTTAAATTACTTGCTTCTTATTTCAAAAACCCTCAATTTACAAAACTCATAACCAATAATAAGAACATACCTCCCTGCAGTTCCTTGAAAAGACGACCCGAGGTTTAAATACTTCGGTTATCAATTTTAAAAGGGTTTGTTACTTGTGACAACCAAACGTTTGTATGAAAGGATTTTCTGTTGGTTTAGAAGCTATACTTACGACGCGATTATATTTGTGAATTTCTTTACCGATAGAAAAACCGATCGCCAGGCATCCTTCATAAAGGCTTTAGTCGCATGTACCGGAGAACCCTGGACCATACGGCACAAAGCCGCACCCATATGGGCCATCCGAACACTATTGCTGGTGATGAAATCCAAGTGACGAAGGATGGACACGTCGTCCATTGGAAGTTGGCCATAAGGAGCAATCTGTTCATCAACAAACCCCACGGCGTCAAAATCCTGGGCATCCAAGTTATAAGGACCAACAGTCTTTTACTTTTTCGGAGGAGGACCAGCAGTAGGAGAAGAGGTAGCACCAGAAGTTGGTTGAATTGGGTCAGAAGGAACCATCCGGACCTGAGGGGTCGAAATGACCTTCCTCGGCCCAGAATCATCTGAGATCGGCTTCTTTAGAGGAAGTTAGGAGGACCCTTCAGCAGGAATTTTTGCGGACAGATTCTCTGTAGCTGCTGTCTTCTTTGCCCTATGAAAGGCCTTCATGAAATCCGAAGACTTCACTATTTCTGAAAAAGAAGCCAGCAAAACCAAGTAAGAAAGGGATAAATCGGAAAATAAACAAAGAAAATAAAAGCTAAAAAGAAGTTGGCCACTACCCAGTTCAGCTCGGAGAAGGGAAGGATCTCCCCGAAACCTCTTTGTATCCAGGTGAGGGGGCTCCCCCCAATTCTCCTCTAACACACCCACGAAGGCTTGTTCTAACTCGCTTAGGCTCTCCCAAGAGTACTGATAAAACCCAATTTTGTGGTTTATCTTGTGCTTAATTTAGAAAATTTTATCAACTTTTCTCACATTTATTCAATGAAATAGCATGGTTTTGTAATTCTCCCTAAATTTGTGCTTAAGTGTGAAAACATGCTTTTTAGGTCTAAAATTAGATAAATTTAGTTCACTTTAATTCCATTCGATGCCTTGATATGTTTGTTAAGTGATTTCAGGTTTAGAAGGCAAAGATTAGATTGAGGGAATGAAGGAAAAGCATGCAAAGTGGGAGAACTCATGAAGAAATGAAGGAGTCGCAAAGCTGTCAAGCCTGACCTCTTTCTACTTAACTGATCATAACTTGAGCTACAGATGTCCAAATGAGGCGGTTCTAGTTGCGTTGGAAAGCTAACATCCGGGGCTTCAAAAGAATATAAAATTTGCCATAGTTTCCTGGGGTTTAGAGATGCGTATGCATCATGCACGTGTACACGTCGGTGGATCAGCGTGGGTGATTTTGAAGAAAACGTGGCCAGCGATTTCTAGCTCATTTTGGGCCCAATCCAACTCATTTCTGATGCTATTTAACCCAAGAATTGAGGGGGGAAGGAACCAAGTAGTTATAGTTTAGTTTTCATCATGTTTTAGGGTAGAATTCTAGAGAGAGAGGCTCTCTCCTCTCTCTAGACTTAGGATAGAAATTAGGGTAAAGTTAGGTTAATCTCTCTCAAATTCAACTTTCAATTCTTGTTTTGATTTAGTTTTTCCTTTTAATTTCTTGTTGTTACATCTCTATTTTTCTAGTTTTACTTGTCATTTCCTTTATTTTGTCCTCTTTAATGTCTATGAACCCTTATTGATTTCAATTTCCTTTTAATGCAATTCTATGTTTCCATGCTCTTTTATTGCTTATCTTAGTTGTTATTATTAATTTCTTGCTTATGTTAGTAATGGGTTTCTTTAATTCTAGCATTTGGTGATTTTTACTTTTCTTGCACTCTAGGTGTTTGTTAAAATGCTTCCACTAGTTTTTGAGTAGTTTTCTTTACTCTTGGCCTAGTCTAAGGGAATTGAGTGACCTTGAGTCATTGGGTCTCATTGAATTGGTGATTTGAGAACCCTTGGTGATCAATTTGATACCCATTGACACTAACCCACTACTAATCTAATTAGTAGATAGGTTGGGACTTAAGGGTTGATGTGATCAAGCCTATTTGACGTACTTCAAGCTTAGGAGTAGATATTACGTATTTGGAGGTAGACTTAATAGGTTTGCCCCTCATAATTATTAATGTATGGTTTGTAGACAAGGATGGTGTTCCGAGGGTTACCTGAAACTGTTGGTCGATCTCGGACGAGATCTTCTGTGCTGGTCGAAGCTGACGTGTCTGGCTGGTGGGTGGCGGCCGGAGCGGTTGCTCCGACTTGTTTGACTGGTTGGCTGCTGATCCTTTGTCACCGGAGGGTGGTGGTACCTGCAAAGGACTCCGATGCTTAAGTTAGCAAGGGTATTGAGCAGGTTTTTTTAGTAGAATTAGAGTATGAGTTATACTTGGGTGCTCTAGTGTATTTATAATGGTAAGGAGTGATCTTTCTGGAGATAAGATAGTTATCTTATCTTATCTTATCTTTGAGTGAAGTCATCCTATTTTCAAGGGAACCGCCCTTATCTCTATAGACTTGGGCGGCCTTTGGATTTGGGTCGTGTTCCTCTGTTTGGGCCCTATTTAGGATTTTCCTGGTGATTTGATCGAGCTCTTTGAGAAGAGATCGGATAGTCTGACCTGAAGAGGTGGGTTGACTTTGTCTCCAAACATCCCGGGTCGGAGAGCTCCACCCAGGGTATGAACAGTGCCCCTGCTCGAGTGTGGTCTTCCTTTTGAGGTCGAGTCTTAGTTTTAGGACTTTGATCCTTCTCTAGTGAAGCCGAACTCGAGCATTTTTGTCGACTTCGCTGAAGCTTTTGAATGTGAAGCATTTCTCCTTCGCTTTCTTTTTACAAGTGCGCGCTTTGCATTTGCATTCTTGTCTTGGGAATGTGCGAGGGTTTAATATCCTCATTAATTAATTTTTAATGCTCCATTTCTCTTACCTCTTTCATTTTGAACTTTACACACAAAAAACGGTTTTTTCTTCTCTGTAACTTCCCCCTTTTCTCTCTATCTTTCTGTTTTTTCTGAGATTTTGATGCCAGGGCATTTTGGTCAGTTTCACTGACCTTTTCTTTACTATTTTTAGGGTAGTTTCATGCATTTCCTTAGGAAATAAGCTAGTTTTGGATAGATATTCACTTACATCTTGATTCAAGCATACATTGTGCACTTTACATGATTTCATGAGGA
Source organism: Arachis hypogaea (assembly GCF_003086295.3). NCBI lineage: Eukaryota > Viridiplantae > Streptophyta > Magnoliopsida > Fabales > Fabaceae > Arachis > Arachis hypogaea. The sequence goes on along the minus strand of NC_092046.1, from coordinate 42,118,175 downwards.
TTTTGCATTAATTTAATGACAAATTGGATGTTGCATTTCCCATGACTTGGACTAGAACTTTGATGCACTTTATTGCTTGATTTCAGGACAAAGGAAGCAAAGAACAACCACATTAGTGGCTACGTTAGTTACACTAACGTTAACACTAACGTGGAATGGGAGTAACTTGCAAAGTTGATGAGAAAAGTAATTGCCAATAACGCTCTCGAAGCCATCATTGCCCACGTTAAGAGTCACGTTAACTAAGTTAACGTGAACTCTAACGTGGAAGAAAGGAAATGGAGCCAACGTTAGTGACACTTAACATTATCACTAACGTTGGACCAAGCTCATAAGTGGCCACGTTAGTTGCCACGTTAACTTAGTTAACGTGGCCTCTAATGTTAAGAAGTAAAGGGGAAGCCAACGTTAGTGACATTCAACTTTATCACTAACGTTGGCCAAGTCACAATAAGCCACGTTAACTCCCACGTTAACCTAGTTAACGTGGAAGCTAACGTGAAGAAACAAGGTGGTCGACAACGTTAGTAACACCAAACATTGTCACTAACGTTGGAAGGAACCCACACAAGCCCCAATAAGCCACGTTAACTCCCACGTTAACTCAAGTTAACGTGAAGAAGGGAGGTGATCGCCAACGTTAGTGACACCCAACATTGTCACTAACGTTGGAATGAGCCCACACAAGCCACTATGAGCCACGTTAACTCCCACGTTAACTTAGTTAACGTGGAAGCTAACGTGGATAAGGGAATGATGAGCCAACGTTAGTGACACTCAACTTTGTCACTAACGTTGGAGATGGCTAGCATGGCCACGTTAGAAGCCACGTTAACCTAGTTAACGTGGACTCTAACGTGAGAAATAGGGGCACATTGGAACGTTAGTGACAATGGTAAGTGTCACTAACGTTCTCGAAGGTTGGCAAGCCTACGTTAAAAGAGCCACGTTAACTAAGTTAACGTGGACTCTAATGTAGGGAAGGGGGAGACTTCTCAACGTTATTGGGAAAGGCAAGTCCCAATAACATGTGCGAAGGACAAAGAGGCAACGTTAGTGGCAACGTTTGTGCCACTAACGTTGAAGATAACGTGGCTCTTACTTGGGTGAGGAACGTTAGTGAAAAAGGTGATTGTCACTAACGTTCTCGAACCCATATTTTCACTGAACGTTAACACCACTAACGTCCTGAGCTAAAGTCTCTGCCCACTTCACACTTTCTCTCTGCAAGTAAAGCCAAGCCCAATGAAGAAGAGAACTGCTTCAAACTCAAGATCCAAAGGCCCATACCCAAGACTTGAAGAGCCAACTAGAAGAACAGAAGAGTAGTATATATAGGAGTAACTTTGAATTAAAAGGGAGTTGGAAATTATAGGGAGCGTCTGGGCATAGAATTACTCTCTGTATTTACTTTTTCTGCACTTCTAGTTTCATCATGTATTCTCCATCTTTGTTTTCATTTTCCAGAGCTATGAACAAATAAACCCCTTTCATTGGGTTAGGGAGCTCTGTTGTAATTTGATGGATTAATACTAGTTTTTATTATTCTTCTTCTATCTTTTCTCTTGATTTTACTTGAAATCTTTCGATCTTCATCCAATTGGGTAGTTATCTTGGAAAAGAAGCTATTCATACTTGGATCTCTTCTGAACCTTGAAAGAGGAATGAAGAGATCATGCTAGAAATGCTTTCTCATACTGGACCAAATTGGGTTTGGATGGATATGTGACTATAATCCTCTCAACACTTGATTTGGGAAATGCATGTGGTATAATCAGTGACCATACTTCATCTCTTCTCATGAGCAATTGACCAAGGAATTGGCAATTGATCAAGATTTGAGAGATTGAATTACAAGAAATTGTAATTCGATCACTTAAGATTGCCAAGGAGATCAATGAGTGCATTGATTGAGGAAGAGATGAAAATGAAATTGATCCGGAGAATGCAACATCTCCTAAACCCAATGAACTCCCCATTTCTGATCTTACCCATTCTCTTTAATTTCTGTCATTTACTTTTATGAGCAATTACCCCATCCCTATTTAAGATTCTGCAATTTACTTTCCGTCATTTACATTCAGCTTCTTATTTCTAGCATTTACTTTTCTGTTATTTACTTTCCCACCATTAAATTTTCTGCAATTCTCAACTCAAATTCTGATTCGCTCAACTAGAACATTCCTCTAATTAAAGTTGCTTGATCAATCAATCCCTGTGAGATTCGACCTCACTCTATTGTGAGTTTTTACTTGACGACAAATTCGGTACACTTGCCGAAGGGAAATTTGTTACGAGACAAGTTTTCCGTGCATCAAGTTTATGGTGCCGTTGCCGGGGATTGATTGTGCATCAACAATGATTAAATTGGAGGATAACTAGATTGAGCATTTTATTTTTGTTTGATTTAATTTTCTGTTTGAGTCATTTACTTTCTGTTTTAGTTAATTACTTCCCTTCCCCCTACTTTTTCTTTGTTATTTACCATTCATTTCACTAACCCACTAACTGTTTGATATATTGCATCACTCACACTAACAGTAATTATGCAGATATACTTTCTGCACCTATTCTCTTTGCTTGTACTTGTTGGTTGTATGACAGGGAGAAGAAACGGGGCTTCAACTTCCTTTGATTCTGAACCTGAGAGAACCTTCCTTAGACTAAAGAGGGAGGCAAGAGAAAAATGTGTAGTTGGTGCTGAAGAAGAGGAAGAACACTTTGAGGAATACTTTGAACCAAACATGGAAGAAAACATGGAAAATCATCGTGAAGAAGAAGCTCACAACCATGGCGGAGGAGGACGAGCAAATCATGCTGGGGAGGATAGAAGAGTTTTAGGCTCTTACATCAATCCAAACCCAGGAAACTGTGGAAGTAGCATTCAAAAGCCAACCATCCATGCCAACAATTTTGAACTAAAACCACAGCTCATCACCCTTGTGCAGAACAACTGTTCGTTCGGAGGAAGTGTCCAAGAAGACCCCAATCAACATCTAACCACCTTCCTGAGAATATGTGACACAGTAAAGTCTAATGGTGTTCATCCTGACGCCTATAGACTGCTCTTATTTCCATTCTCACTCAAGGATAAGGCAGCCAAGTGGTTGGAGTCTTTCCCAAAGGAGAGCTTGACAACTTGGGAAGATGTGGTGAACAAATTCTTAGCAAGATTTTACCCCCCTCAACGAATCAATAGGCTGAGAGCTGAGGTCCAAACTTTCAGGCAACAAGATGGTGAGACTCTATATGAAGCATGGGAGAGGTTTAAAGACCTAACAAGGAGGTGCCCACCAAATATGTTCAATGAATGGGTGCAGCTGCACATTTTCTATGAAGGGCTCTCTTATGAGTCAAAGAAGGCCGTAGACCATTCATCCGGAGGATCTTTGAACAAGAAGAAGACCATTGAGAAGGCCATAGATGTCATTGAAACTGTAGCAGAGAACGACTACTTCTATGCTTCCGAAAGAGGGAACATAAGAGGAGTAATGGAGCTAAACAATGTAGATGCTCTGCTGGCCCAAAACAACCTCATTACCCAGCAGCTGGCTGACCTCACTAAGAAGATGGAGAGGAACCAAGTAGCAGCAATCGCCACTTCATCAACAACCCAAGAAGGAGTGAATGAAGAAGCAGAGGGTAGTCAGGAGCAAGCCAACTACATTGGGAATTCACCTAGGCAAAACCATGATCCATACTCCAAGACCTACAACCCTGGATGGAGGAATCACCCAAACTTTGGGTGGGGAAATCAACAAGACCCAAGCCTTGATCAAAAACGCCCAAATCCCAACAATGCAAGCCACCAACATTTCACATCTAGGCCATATCAACACCCCCATAACAACACCTCTCCACATCCACATCAAAACCAAAATAACTTACCTCATCCTTCTACCTCTAATCCCGATCTACAATCATTTGATGACAGACTCTCAAGGATTGAGAATCTACTTGAAGGCATAGGCAAGGAGATTCAAGACAACAAGGTGTTCAAGGAGGAAGTGCGAGCCAGTTTCAAGAACCAGGGAGACACAATCAAGAGGTTGGAATCTCAAGTGGGGTATCTCTCTGAGCAAATTCCCAAACCCACAGATGGATTCCCAAGTGACACAGAGAAAAATCCGAGAGGTGAAACAAAGAAAGTAAGATAGGAAGATTGTAAGATGGTCACTATAAGTGATAAGGAGAATGAGGACAAGCCAAGAAAGCTGTCAGAACAACCTGAAGACACCTCAGTAGAGAAGAAGGAAAAAGATCATCAAGAACCAGAAATCTCACAACAGGAGCTGCTGAGACTCTATGCACCTTTTCCCCAACTGCTCAATGGTGCTGTGGAGAAGAGAATATACTCAAGGTTTCTAGATTTGTTTGCATCTCTGCATGTCAACATACCATTCATCAAGACTATTCAACAAATGCCTGCATACATCAAGTATATGAAGGAGCTTCTTTCTAGGAAAAGCTCACTCAAGGGAGGCCAAACTATAGTGATGAACAAGGAGTGCAGTGCCCTCATTCAACCGCAGTTGCCTGCAAAAAGAAAAGATCCAGAGAGTTTTCATGTCCCCTGTGCCATAGGAGAAACAATGTTTGATAGAGCACTCTGTGATTTGGGAGCAAGCATCAACTTAATGCCCTTATCCCTGGTGAAGAGGCTGCAGATTAATGAGATAATGCCTACAGATATAGTCATTAGGCTGGCTAACAAAACTAAAAAATAAGCAATAGGGGTGGTGGAAAATGTATTGTTAAAGGTTGGAAAATACTTCCTCCCAACAGACTTTGTCATCCTGGACATGGAAGAAAGTCACACTCACCCAATCATATTGGGAAGACCATTCCTAGCTACAGCCAGAGCACTCATAGATGTGGAGCAAGGGGAGCTAATATTAAGGATCCATGATGAACGACTCTGCTTTAATGTCTTCAAACTCTCACAAGAAGCAGACCAAGAGAACAAAGAACCAAGCAAAGATCATGATGAGATGCTGAAAGAGGAAGCAAGCACTGAAGCACAACCAGCCCACCTGAGAAAGCCCTTGATTGATGAACAAGGAAATAAGCAGTTGTCACAGCTCAAGGAAAAGCTGGAGGAACCTAAACCACTAGAGACATGTGAAGACAACAACAAAATTCCCTTAGAAGAAGAAGCCACAAAGAGCAAGGCAACATCAAAAGGGACAAAGAAGAAGGTACCAAGGGGGTGGAGGAACAAGAAGATTCCTACGGAAGACTTCTCTCCAGGGGATAAAGTGATCTTAGCTTACTTCCCAGATATCCCCCCTAATCTCCCCACTGTACCATCTCAGTTACCTAAGGTCTTCACTATCAACAGAGTTCTCTCCTTGGAACATGTAGAGATCATTGATACAACCAATGGATATAAGTCCAAAGCAAGAGGGGTGGACTTTAAGCATTACCAACCACCCTGATGAGGGAGAAACGTCAAGCTAGTGACGCTAAAGAAGCGCTTCATGGGAGGCAACCCATGTTTTATATACTTTTAGAAAATAGTGAATAAGCCAATATTCATGAATTCTAACCCAAACTTGACAAACACTTGGTGAAATCCTTATATTGCAGTATATAGTGAAGAACAAGTTTGGTGTTTAAAGCGTGCCAAGAAAGCATGAATGCAACTGAGAGCATGCTAGTCTTGGAGCTTTGAACAGAACTTTTCATCACAGTGCTCCAAACTAAGTTTGGTGTCACTCCATGGTGCCACCAATGTGCATATAAGGACACACAGTTAGTTAGTTAGTTGGAGTTCATGAATAAACAATCTAATCTTTTCTTCTTTTTACTATTCTAGCCGTAAAATTTAAATTGATTTTTTATGATATTAATTCTTACTTTTCTTATTTGATCTTTATAGGGAAAAGGAGAGGAGCATTGAAGGAGATTGACTTGACAATTAAATGAGAAAGGCTCGGCCACTTCATGAAGAGGGACTACACACTTGTCTCAAGAAGGAATGCATTGGAAAATGTTGCCATGCAACATTGAAGAAAGAAGACTCTTGAAGACCGAACCAATAAATCTCACAAAATGATGATCCTTGTCCTTTCTCCATGCACAACCCCAACCGTCCATCAAGCAACCATTCCATCAATCCACACCCTCCATTCACTCACACACTACAACAAATAAGGCTTTTCGCAACGGTCAAAAACCGTTGCCGTAGATTGAAAAACCGTTCCCAAAATTTTAGGCAACGCTTTGGCAATGGTTTTTGACCTGTGGTATATGCGACCGTTACCAATGCTTAAAGGCAACAGTTTTTTACCTAAGACAACGATAACAGAAAAATCGTTGCCATAGTTAGTGGCATAGACAACAGTTTTGACGAAAAATTTTAAACAACGGTTTTCATCCGTTACTCAATAAGCAACGGTTTCAAACCGTTCTTATTAATATGACAACAGTTTAATACCGTAACTGGATAGGCAACGATTTTAAACTGTTGTGGTTTTATTATTCACATAGCCAACAGTTTTAAACCGTTACCGTTGGTGCCAGGTTTCGGCAACGGTTTTAAAACCATTGCCAATTTATAGACATCTAGGACAACGGTTTTAAAGCGTTACCATTGCTGTCATTTTTTGGAAACGGTTTTGATACCATTGCCATTTAATAGTCATCTAAGACAACGGTTTTAACGCGTTACCGTTGAAGTCATGTTTTGGAAACGGTTTTATTATGTAGTCATCTTTGATTTCAGTTTTTTTTTAATTATTTAGTGTCAATAAATAATCTAAACTATTTGAATCAAGTCACTAAAGAAAAATAATTGAACATTTCCCATCAAATTTAACTTATAAAAATTGTTGTAAGATCTACAATATCATCTAAGTTTGCAAAAAATATAATAACAAAAGAGAGTTGAAATAGCTAAGTAGCAAATAGTCATCATGTCCACAAATATTATTTGCTAGTAAGAATAAAATACATGTGTACATTTCCAGATACATTCTAAAAGAAACAAGACTAAAGTTCTCACTTGAACATATTCCCAAATGGCTTCTTTATCTTTAATCCCTTCCAATTTGTGTAAATTAATGGACAAAAATCTGAATTCCTTGCCACTGTGCCCAAAAATTTGCTCAAGTACAGCTTCATCAATAGGACCAATTGCCTCTCCTTCAATATCTAGAGTAATTTCTTCTCTATCTTCCAACTGTCTTACTGAATCTTCAAGCATTGTGTAGGTCCTCGTGTTTTCTTCACTGTTGTCTCTATACAAAGATACTAATTATATACCATCCCTCTTATTAATTTATAAGATATTTATTTGAAAAAAAAAAGAACAAATTAAAGTAACCTATTGAGTTGAATTTGGTCACGAAACAAAACTAAAGTAACAAATTACCAAATTCAATTCACAAATTGGAATTCAATTTTAACACAAATTTTTAGAAATTTCGGCAGCATTCTAACAGTAAATAGAACATATCTGAATTTAAACAAACAGCAAAATCAACCCATATGAACTCACTAAAATCAAATCAGCACTAATCAGGATCAATTTATATGAATTAAACGGCAACAAACGAAAAATGGCAATCAGCAGCAAGGATAAAGCAAGGCATGACATCAGCCATTAACAAGGTTAAAGCAGCACCATCCAATTTGAAACAAAACTGCAACCACCATCATTTGTCAATTAAAACAGCTCAGAAAATCATTCATTCCAGGCATCAGCAGCAACCAAAAAGTTCAACCTAAATCCACTACAAATCAGATATAACTTCCTAACCACCTATAATCCACTAAGCATACATAACTAAACTGGCTAATCTAACAAAAACTGAACAAACTAATTAAACTAAGAAAATGTAATTAGGGAAAAAAATGACAACCTGTGAAAGAAGCAAAAACAGAAAATGGCAAGGGGAGGGAGAATGGAGGCAGAACAGTGTCGACATAACAAGGCAATGGGAGGGAGAATGAATGGCAATCAGCAACAATATAAAAATTAGCATAATAAGGCCATCATCATCATTGCTCAATCAAAATAAGGCATGAAATCAGCCATTAACAAGGATAAAACAGCACTATACAATTTGAAACCGTTCATTCCAGGCATCAGTAGCAACCAAAAACTTCAACCTAAATCCACTACAAATCAGATATAACTTCCTAACCACCTGTAATCTACTAAGCATGCATAACTAAACTGGCTAATCTAACAAAAACTGAACAAACTAATTAAAGTAAGAAAATGTAATTAGGGAAAAAATTGACAACCTGCCGAAGAAGCAGAAACAGAAAATGGCAAGGGGAGGGAGAATGGAG